>NC_043959.1:23327455-23551905 GCF_902148855.1 Sphaeramia orbicularis | reverse complement strand
TGTTCCATAAGAAACTAATATGAAAACAATAATAAAAAACATTTTTATGCTGCAAATCTGATGTTTTCTCCCATTTTAACATATTCTAATGTAGTTACTCACTTCATGGAGATAACATGCAAAAAAAAAAAAAAAACAACTTTGTGTCTAACAAATAAGAAGTGATTTACACTCAAACATGTTTGTGCAGATCAGTTTTATCAAAAACAGCAAAGGTACAGTAATGGTCTGAATGTCAGTGTATTATGGGATGATGCATAAGCGTCCACTGCATTGGCTGATGTGGAACTAAAACAACAAAACCCATGAATATACAAGAGAACAGCTGGAGAACTGTCCACTGTAGTGACCACTATGCATGAAAGGGTTAAAGACCTAAAACACTACAGGGTGGGGAAGCAAAATTTACAATGAACATTTAGTTGTTTTTCTCAGCAGGCACTACGTCAATTGTTTTGAAACCAAACATATTGATGTCATAATCATACCTAACATATTATCCATACCTTTTCAGAAACTTTTGCCCATATGAGTAATCAGGAAAGCAAATGTCAAAGAGTGTGTGATTTGCTGAATGCACTCGTCACACCAAAGGAGATTTCAAAAATAGTTGGAGTGTCCATAAAGACTGTTTATTGTAAAAAGAGAGAATGACTATGAGCAAAACTATTACGAGAAGTCTGGAAGATACTATTAGAAGAATGGGAGAAGTTGTCACCCGAATATTTGAGGAACACTTGCGCAAGTTTCAGGAAGCGTGTGAAGGCAGTTATTGAGAAAGAAGGAGGACACATACAGGGTTGGACAAAATTATGGAAACACCTTAAAAAATCAACAAAATATAATTTAATATGGTGTAGGTCCGCCTTTTGCGGCAATTACAGCCTCAATTCTCCGAGGTATTGATTCATACAACTTGTGAATTGTTTCCAAAGGAATTTTAAGCCATTCTTCAGTTAGAATACCCTCCAACTCTTTTAGAGACGATGGCGGTGGAAATCGACGTCTTACTTGAATCTCTAAAACTGACCATAAACGCTCAATAATGTTGAGGTCTGGGGACTGTGCTGTCATACGAGATGCTCAACTTCATTAGAATGTTCCTCATGCCATTCTTTAACAATTCTAGCTGTATGGATTGGGGCATTATCATCTTGAGGTGAAGGTGTTTCCATTATTTTGTCCAACCCCTGTAGAATAAAAACATTTTCTATTATGTCGATTTTCTTGTGGCAAATAAATTCTCATGACTTTCAATAAACGAATTGGTCATACACTGTCTTTCAATCCCTGCCTCAAAATATTGTAAATTTTGCTTCCCCACCCTGTACATTTATACTAAACTTTTACACTTTTAGACTTTAAAACAGTTCAGTGAATCATAATACTGCAAACGTCTTTGTTTCCCTGGCTTTACAAGGAGAATAAATAACAACAAAACAAAAGAAACTCAGAAAAAACCCCTGATACCAATACGCTGGCATAAGCCCAGAGTTTCACTATGGGTGTATCCCAAGTGTAGCTGAAGTCAGAGGTAAACGTGAAGAGTTTTTAGTCTTTACGAACAGCGTAGCGTCACCGGTTAGTACAAAAAATAAGCGTAGTCCGACATGATCTTATAAAAAAAACAGATATAATGGCTCGTTTCCACTGAGCGCGGTACAGCTGAGCGTTGCAGACACCGACGGCGGCCTGTTGCTGCTGTGCTTGAAACAGTGATCTGGGTGGGTATGAGGCACGGTAGGTTAGCGCTGGTGCTGTGGAGGCAGCAGATGAGAACTCAGAGCTGTGGGATTGTGGGATTGTGTCAGGCTGAAAGGGGATCCAGCATAGGGCAGAGAAACACAGCAGCTCCCCCTCACTGCTGGAGCTCACCGCTGACATGCTGCCAAGTTCTCAGGGCTCCTCAGCACAAACACACACACACACACACACACACACACACACACACACACACAGAGTCACACAAGAGCAAAAAGCATATTCATACAGTCACATGGAGTAACACACAACCATATACGCGCACACGCTTCCATTAGCACACAATACACGCACGGTTCACATCTGCAACACACCAACGCGGCTACAAATGCGCACACACACCCACGCATCAGCATGTGCGCAGAGAAACACACACACACACACATCCCAAACTGCACACAAAAGTACAGACTTACACTTTACACTAAGCTGTGCCGAGTTAAAAAAGCACACATAATATCCTGTAATGTGCTCCTCTGTGACATCCCCTTCTTTTTGCTTTTCTTTTTTAAGTACAGAGAGATGGGGAGGGTAGATCAGTGAGGGAATTAGAGTACGGACATTCTACGAGCAAAATGGATTTCTTTTTTCCTTTTGATTTCTCTTGTCTCTGCTGTTAAAAGGTCTGCTAATCAAATGCACAAGCAAATTTTATTTTGCCTTATACGAGCACTCGCAGTTTTCTCCGAGTAAGAAGAGGCTAACATTGCGGGTGTACGCAGTCGTTTTTACTACTTAATAAGTCGTCTCCAGCTGTTTTCTGATCTCAACAAGTATGTACAAACTGGCGACAAATGGAAGGAAAGTATCTAGTATTAGCACTGGTTCTACAGTCTGATATGGGAGCAGTCGAAGAAAACATATTCCATCATTTCACGTTCTGATGTAAAAACAAAGCAGCCAATATCAAATCTCATATACACTATATGGACAAAAGTATTGGGACACATTGAATTCAGGTGTTTCTTTTCTTATAGGGGTCTGGGATACAAAATAATACTGACAAATGTCATAACATAAGTGATAAATAGCATTGCATTGGTTTAAATTGTTATCTTTGCTTCCAAAATGCTTCAGAGATGGTTTTTACTTACATTGATGTTTCTTATTTGTCCACAGCTATAATTTTAAATGTTCTACTTCTAAATTTGTAAAATATTTTTCATGCTCCGACTGTCAATAATGATATTCACCCAACTAACCATCTACTTTTCACATCTCACTTAGAAGAAAAAATTTCCCATCACACTATAAGGGAATATTGATGTTTATAAACTACATGGACAAAATATTGGGACACATCATGGCTACAGCTCATATGATGTCTTGTTCATGCTGATTTCATTCATTCATTTTCATTCATTTCATTTGTTTGTTTTTTTTCCCGAGTATTCACGGAATGCATGCAAATTCAAAATTCCAAAAATAATAAATCAATCAATAAGTAATTCGTTTATACTTGAAAAGGAGTGGAAAGAAGAAAAACTTATTTAATCCCACCCCCATTCTCATCTTCAAATAACTTAAGATAATAACTTGATTTGAGATATAGATATAAATATCAATATGGGTCTGGGATACAAAACAATACTGACAAATGTCGTAATATAATGTCATGCGAAATATCATTGCATTGTATTGGTTAGTTCGGTTTAAATTGTTATCTTTGCTTCCAAAATGCCTCAGAGATGGTATTTACTTACATTGATGTTTTTTTCTTTGTCCACGACTATGATTTGAAATGTTCTACTCTAAATTTCTAAAATATTTTTCATGCTCTGACTGTCAATAATGATGTTCTACCACAACTAACCATCTGTACTTTCTTCACATCTCACTTAAGAAGAAAAATTTCCCATCACACTATAAGGGAATATTGATGTTTATAAACTACACGGACAAAAATATTGGGACACATCATGGCTACAGCTCATATGATGTCTTGTTCATGCTGATTTCATTCATCATTTTCATTCATTTCATTTGTTTGTTTTTTTTCCGAGTATTCACGGAATGCATGCAAATTCAAAATTCCAAAAATCAATCAATCAATCAATAAGTAATTCGTTTATACTTGAAAAGGAGTGGAAAGAAGAAAAAACTTATTTAATCCCACCCCCATTCTCATCTTCAAATAACTTAACATAATAACTTGATTTGAGATATAGATATAAATATCAGTATGGAGTGTATATGTTCAGTTGAGTTCAGATCTGGTGTAATTTCCAAACCATTCGCTGAACTCTAATGTTTTATAGATGGAACCAAATCCACCAGGTTTTCTTTATGCAACCACAGCAACCAACAATACAGATCAATATGCAAAAGGGCTTAAATCAACCCATGTTTACATACTTCTTGTGGTACTATGAATAAGTGCACGAAGACAAAATATGTGATGAATTGGCATACTGATCACCAAATAAAGGTGATCCTGTGATATTATGTTAGCTTGGAAACAACAGACAATAGAAGAATAATTAAAGGCTCATTTATGCTCTGTGTTGGATGTACATATGGATACAAACAAAAGTATCCGTCTGCACCTGCCTTCGTTTTATCCCTATGACCATCCATCACCTGGAATCTTACCAGTATGGACCAAATGTTGCAGTACAACCAGAAACCATGGGGGGGGGGGCAGTGTGTTTAGTTTTGAAGCAAATAATTTTCAGAGACGTTGGAAATTTTCTAAAATTGACGGTACAAATTAGTGTAAAACATATACAATAATAAACCCTTCTCAGTATTAACATTAGTAAACCTCATCTAGAATTATCATGTTTGTTATCATTGATGTTCTTCTTTCAAAAACATTCTACTTTTCTTTGTGGCATTTGAGAGTATGTTAATTCATAGTGGCGCCCTCTGTTGGATTGATTGTCAAACACTCATTAATGCGGTGTTTAATTTTTTTTTATTTGATCTGTGGTATTTTTCTGGAAATTCCATGAATATATGTTGTTTTCAGAGACACTGTTGATGAAGATTAGTAACATTTCTGCATTAAACATCAAGAGGCAAGGTGAAGCTAATGTTTTACTATCTTAAAAATGTAATACCACTGATTGCCACTAGGGCGGGCGCCAAAACACCCTAGTTTCCACAGACTTACATTAAAATTCTCTCCAAAATTCTAGGTCTGTCATTTTTTGTTTTGTTTTTTCCCATAGTCATTCTGGTCTTATCTGTTTTATTTGGAGGCTCGGGTCCATCTTTTTTCCTCCTTTAGTAAGATCTCAGGGTAAATAGAAGCTTCAATGTCAGCCATGCTGGGCTTTGATAGACAGGTCTGTATGACAGCTCATACACCTGCTGAGTCCAACTTTCACAGTTTGTTTATTTACTAAACTGCATTTTTCCCCTAACAGTCAGCTCCACTGTAGTTGTGGTTACTAGGTTCCACTAACAAGACTGTACATTTATGACATTTACCATTTTATCCAGTTAGTAACATAACATACAGTATTTGTTCACCTCTGACCCCATGGCTTCCTACAGTTCTGCCCCTTTTATCTAAATATGGTCACTTCTGGCTCGAGTAAAACAATATGGCTTTGACCAAACCACAAACTACTCAGGAATCAATGGGTGACGTCAATGTTCCTATAAAACATAAAATATAAAATAAAAAGCAGCCCAGGCCAATGTAATGATGAAAATATATAATGTGCCACTAATGGATACAAACAAATCTTAGTACTTACATTTATCTCATCTGTACATATGATTTCTGTCAGATTTTCATTTGCAACAGTGGTGAAAATAACTCCTATGATCCCTGTCTCTACCGGACTGAAATCCTTCTGATTAGATGTTGGAGATTGGACTGCTGTGACTGGATGATGGAGACGAAGACAGGAGGAGCCACAGACCTAGTTCAAGTCTAAACACTGACCTATAGTAAGTATACACGATATGGACAAAAGTATTGGGAAACATTAACCCTTTCATGCATAGTGGTCACTACAGTGGACAGTTTCTCTACAGCTTTAATCTTGTATATTCATGGGTTTGTTGTTTTAGTTCCATATCAACCAACACAGTGGACACTTATGCATCATCTCATAAACTGCAATTCATACCATTATTGTAACTTTGCTGTTCTTGATTGGTTCTTGAGTGGAAATCAATTGTTAATATTTATTTTTGCATATTATCTCCATGAAGTGAGTAATAAGTAGTATTAGAATATGTTAAAATGTGAGAAAACATCAGATTAGCTGCATTAAACATGGTTTCATTTCACTGTTTTCATATCACTTTATGATTGGGTTTTAAATACATGTTCTTTGCTTCAAGAATAAAATTCATGGTGTAGCTGAGTGGACATTTTGTAACTCCATGAAAAACAGGTTGATTTAAAAAAAAATTCAATCACATTGTTTTTTTTCCATGCCTAAAGAGGAATAAAAACACTCAGGAAAAAAAAATCTTGATTAAGGTTCTCATAATTCGTGCATGAAAGGGTTAAATTTAGGTGTTTCTTTCCTAATGGGTCTATTATAATAAAAGACAGTGAAATATAAATATAAAAGGGCCCCTCAATGTGCATTTTGCAACTGTGGGATTTGGTTAACCCTTTCATGTACGAATTATGAGAACCTTAATCAAAATTTTTCCTGAGTGTTTTCCTCTTTAGAGATGAAAAAAACAATGCGATTAAAAATTTCTTCTGAAAAATAAATAACAATAATTTTTAAAAATAACAATAATAATTAAAAAAAAAAAAAATAAAATAAAAATACATTAAAAAAAATAATAATGAAAAAAAATTCTTATGAACCTATTTTTCATGAAGTTGCAAAAATGTCCACTCAACTGGACACCACACGTTTAATTTTTGACGCACAGAAATATGTATTTACTGATAAATTGTGTGAAAGCTATGGGGAGGCCTTGTGATTCTGGGGCTTTATGCTCAGGAGAGATCTACACAATGTTACCAGTTCATGTCAGAAAAGATATGTAGTGTCTTAAAACTTTAATAAAGATATGTGTATATCCATGAATATACAAGAGAACAGCTGTAGAATAGCTGTCCACTGTAGTGACCAGTGTGCATGAAAGGGTTAAAGTGGATATGGAGATGTAGAGCTGGGTGTCATCTGCTTAGCAATGAGATGGAAAATGTGATTGGGGGGTGGCTGAAAAGTTCACAGGCTGACCAAGAAGGAGTTATTCCACAGCAATGAAACTTGGCATACATTAAATTCAACCTTTCCTGATCCCACACAGTAATGTTGTTTACAGCTAGTTCTTTGAAGTTGTCCCTATTGACACAAATCACATTCTGTGCATTTAAAATATATAACAGCTAAAATTTACTTAGGGGGTCAAATGAGTGGCCATTTTTGTAAAAAAAAAAAAAAAAAAAAGTTGTAAGAAATGCGTAGAACTGTGTTGAAATAATGCTAATACATTTGTCACAGACTACTGATATTATTGACAGTGGAAGCTATATTTCGAAATATGGATTTGGAATAGCACGTGTATGTGAAAACTTTTGCTGGTGGACGGATGTGACATTACCCATGATGCTCTGGTCAGTACCAGTACTTTATTAGTAATAAACTTACAGACTTACTTTGCTAATTCTCCTCTTATTCATAAATGTTAGTATTGTGGATCTAAAACAATAACAGCTGACACAAAAACACAAATGTGGCAGTGGACGGATGTGACATGGTTGTTACAGATCCCATCATACTGATGCTCGGCAGCCATGTCACCGTTTCCACAAATGATCCCTGTGCAAAAACTAGTATCAGAATTATTTATTGTATAGTTTATCATCATACTAAAGAGTAAATAACAATATAGAATTGTTATTTCTTTATAAAAATGTTATTATTAGAAAACTGTTGATTTAAAAAGTGATGTGACATTCTTAATGTAGTATTGGTGTAACATAAGCAGGATGGATCAGCACCATACTCTATATTGCAACCTGTAAAAATAAAACGTGATATGTAGGATAGAATCTTGTAAGAAAAAATTGGGGAATCGAAAAGAATAGAATATTTGCTTTCAGGTAAATTCAGTTCAAATATAACTTGGCCATTTGTGACATGAAAATATAGCATTAATTGTGATGAAATTGGCTATTTTTGACCTGAAAACATAGTTCATATGACCATCAGCATGTTGCAACAGAACTGAAATCCTGTAAATTTGCATAATTTGCATTTACCAACACATTGTTCCTTTGGGGATTCACTTATATTGATTTCTTATGCACAAAGACATAAATAAGGCCTCTAAGCAAATTTTAGCCAATAAGATTATTAACTATAATATATAAAATAGTTAAAGTGATACTAAATGTTGGATATGTCAAGACATCCAGTGGTGCAGTTGCCTCTCCCTCCATTACTACAAGTATGTATTTAGTCTCCTGTTCATGTTCAGTGTTTGTTTTGTCCAATGTGGGCTTTTAGTGAAGGAATATTAACGCTGGTCCACACCCAGACACAGTAGATCACAGTAATGTACCTTAAAGCTGGAAACCACCTGCTATAACAAAAAAAATAAGAGGAAGTCCGTTCTGGCTGTAAAACATAGGTACATTCCATGAAAGGTGACCTGCTTCCTGTGTAGATAGAAATGCCTCATTGTAAGGCAATATAAACATAATTCTGATTTCCGTGTGATTATACACTAATAAAAACATAATTATAGATATAATATGCTATTTCTGCCTGTAGATCCTCCTAAAATCCCCTAACCAGTCACCAGAAGCTCCTCAAGCCGAAATTACAAAATCCCTTTCTCCAGGACAACTTTGGGACAGTCATCCTGCTCCTGTAAGAGTATTAAACTGTGGAACTCACTGCCATCAGAAATAAAATCCATCTCAGAGTTTAAGATGTTCACCACCAGAAGCAAAACCTGGTTAAAGACAAACACAACTGTTCTCATCTGGAAATATTGTGATATTGTGTGGGAGAGTGAGTGAGTAAATGAATACCTTATACAGGGTGGGGAAGCAAAATTTACAATGAACATTTAGTTGTTTTTTTCTCAGCAGGCACTACGTCAATTGTTTTGAAACCAAACATATATTGATGTCATAATCATACCTAACACTATTCCATACCTTTTCAGAAACTTTTGCCCATATGAGTAATCAGGAAAGCAAACGTCAAAGAGTGTGTGATTTGCTGAATGCACTCGTCACACCAAAGGAGATTTCAAAAATAGTTGGAGTGTCCATAAAGACTGTTTATAATGTAAAGAAGAGAATGACTATGAGCAAAACTATTACGAGAAAGTCTGGAAGATACTATTAAAGAAGAATGGGAGAAGTTGTCACCCGATTTGAGGAACACTTGCGCAAGTTTCAGGAAGCGTGTGAAGGCAGTTATTGAGAAAGAAGGAGGACACATAGAAATAAAAACATTTTCTATTATGTCAATTTTCTTGTGGCAAATAAATTTCATGACTTTCATAAACTAACTGGTCATACGCTGTCTTCAGTCCCTGCCTCAAAATATTGTAAATTTTGCTTCCCCACTCTGTATATAAATGCAACACTGGATTATCGAATTGTATGGTTTGACCGTTTTAAATGATGTATATTTTTTATACATATATATTTTTATGCATGGTATGATCAATTTAAATGCTGTATGTTTTATAATTGTACTGCAATGTTGCTGGAGTTGAGAATTAGTGCTAGCTATAAACTCTAAATGCATCACATCAGCTGCAAAAATCTATGTTTGACTGCATTGTCCCTGTCAAATAAATAAATAAATCCTGCACACTGGACCTTGAAGAAAGTCAAAGCATTGAACAAAAGCCATGATCCCATTGCTTGATGCATGATTTAAAGCCTGATATTCGGATAAAACACATTATCATCCATGTTAAAATGCTTAGCGGGCCATTTTAGGGAGATCTAGTTGCACTGGAATAATCTTTAAAGGGTTAAATAGCTAAAGAGATGAAAAAAAAAAAGAAAGAAAAAAAAAAGCATGTGGTGTGTGTCTGGTTGGGGACGGGTTTGAGCGTGACCTGTTGGGACCTATCGGGGTGAGCCATCAGCCAGCCGTCCAGTCACTCCAGTCTTTGTGATGAGTTCCAGACTGGCTTTTTGCTGCCGCCCCCCCCCCCTCACAACACTGGCCAAAAGGAAAAGCCCGCTTGCCATCTGGACTCCCCTCACCCTCCCTCCCCCCCCCCCCCCCTCCCCCCCCCCCCCCCCCCCCCCCCCCCCCCCCCCCCCCCCCCCCCCCCCCCCCCCCCCCCCCCCCCCCCCCCCCCCCCCCCCCCCCCCCCCCCCCCCCCCCCCCCCCCCCCCCCCCCCCCCCCCCCCCCCCCCCCCCCCCCCCCCCCCCCCCCCCCACCCCCCCTTCCTCCCTTGTGTCCCATCGCCGCACATCATCAATACCCCTCAACTCTCTGTCACTCCCCCCCCCCCCTCCCTCCCCTTCGCCCTTCAGCAACCCTCTGGAACCCCTTACTTCAAAAGCCTGTGAGCTTAACATGTCATTGATTAGAGCAGGAGGGGCCAGCAGCCTGGGGCGGTGGTGGGGGCTTTTTTTCTGCAGCTATCTATCACTACTGGGGAATCACACAATCAAGAAGAGGCACTCAGATTCTCAGCAAAAACAAAACACATCCATTACAGGGCTTGCGATGGACTTCTCTGCACATTACATCCCGCTTTTATTCAATTATCAGTCCTAGAAACACATGGAATGCAAACACTGATAACAGGGAAATTTGTAGTGAGTCATCATGTCTGCCAAGCATCATCAGTCATCAGATCGTTTTTCCGAGGCTCCTTTCTGCCAGTGTTTCTGCTGTGGAGGTGTCTGTAGCAGGGTGGGTAAGGGGTTTGGAAGGGGAATGAGTGAAAGAGTGAGCACCCCAGGGGGTCTGCCAGCCAAACGTTAGGCTAGAGCTTCCCCAGTACACCTGCACACACATAGACACAGTCACGGACAAAGTTAAACAGGCTCATACACACCCAACATCGTGCACACACACACACATTCCCGGGTTGGACATGTGGC
This sequence comes from Sphaeramia orbicularis, assembly GCF_902148855.1. Classification (NCBI taxonomy): domain Eukaryota; kingdom Metazoa; phylum Chordata; class Actinopteri; order Kurtiformes; family Apogonidae; genus Sphaeramia; species Sphaeramia orbicularis. Next base: position 23,541,121 of record NC_043959.1, on the reverse strand, counting down.
AGGCCACCCAGCGCTCCGGCTCCTTTCCTTTAAAAACATCTGGTTGCTCCATTAACACACCGCACCGGAGAGAGAGCAACTCCCTCTCCGTCTCGCTGCCGAATCCTCGCTTACACTCCTCATCTAGACCACACCACCCCAGTGAAGGGGATAATTGGCCAAATGAGATGTTTGCACACAGCCGACTGTGTATGTCAACAACCTATTTAACAGCGATTATGCCTTGAGCAATGATGTTTTAGCGCAGGTTTTCCCCGGCTACCCTCCCGTCTCATTCATTCTCGCACACACACATAGAAAAGTCAGCCCCGTGAACATACTTATTTTTTAAAATCACATTGTATATCTCTAGGCTAGCCGTTTCTGCTTCACCAACACAGGCACGGTGGTATTCCCTACCAGGTAGTGCTGTTTTAGTCATTAAGAGCTCTCTGCGCTGCATGTATCATGTTCATGAGGCTACTAACAGCTACTTTAACACCTACACACAGTCTGTTTATGCATGAGACAATAGCAACCAGACAAATCCGCAGATTTATTCCTCAGTTATCTGCTCTAGTTACCATTAGGCTCACAGTTTCGGCTACAAACTGTGTTCAATATTCAAGTAGCAGGCAAAAACCTCAACTATAATCTGAAATAGTTTCTCAAATTGTGTCTTAAAAAGATATATAACCTGGTGTCATTCAAAGTGTGACACTACAAGTTTTTGGTTTGTCTCCAGATCCCCGTTTGCTTTTTCTAAGAAGCTCCGAGTAGAGCGGCGCAGTTTGGAAACACAAAGGGAAGCGAGGACAAGCACTGGGCTGAACCTAAAGCAGAGGCGGCAACTCCTACATGATTTCATCTGGGTAAGTGCACAATCAAAATACCAGGAGGATATTCGCACCGCAGGGTACGAATTTCAAAAATACCAAATTATACTGAACAGTGATTTAAATATGTCCATAAGGCACTGATGTCCCTTGCCATGGCATGGCCAAGTATTGATTTTAAGTTGGAGAAAACTTAAGTCTCAGTGTGCAGTTGGCTGTGGATATGCTCGGAGCCATGAAATCATCTGTAAAGTGCGTTTTGATGAAAATACTGTAGGTAGAAAATAACTTCCACATTGCTTTCCATAAGCAAAAAAGCACACATATGAAAACATTTGCATTTACAATAATGCACATTATTCAGAATCAGGGTGACGAACATGACTGTACTGGACTTACTGTGAATTTGCCAAAACAAGAATCTTTCACCTTACTTATTTTGAATACTATTGGACGACCATGAAGTTGAACTTAAAAAAGGTCCAAAACACAAAACCTGTTGCCTCCATATTGCCCAAAATGGAACGTTAAAGCAGCGTATGATGTTCGTCACCAATTTTTCATCAAATCTGTAAAACCCAAGTGATAGCCTAAGTGTCTTTCTGTGATTACGCACCTGAATTACTTCCCTCACGGTGAAAAACTTCCAAGTATAGTCCATCACAAGCAGTCCGTTTGTTTTTATACCATTTCGAAACCAAACCGTCACTCGAGCGTTTTCGGAATTCCACACAGCTGTAGCAGCCGTTTCCGTTTTGTAGCTGCTGCGGCCATACTGTGACTGCGTGGAATTCTGACAAGGCCCAAGTGATGGTTTGGTTTTGGTTTGGTAACTCTGTCTGATGAGTCGACTTGCTTTAAAACCCAAACCTCCAGACTCTGTCAAAAATCAGGTCCAGTGTGAGATAAGTCTATGAGCATCAGGGTTATTGTCTCAACATTATAGAAAACAAGTGCTACAACAAAACAGTTTTGCTTTTCTTTCAGGACTTTTGGGTGCACAAATGTTTTACTTCTAAAAAATTGGTAGTAAACATATGTCATTTGACTCGGAGCTACATTCACATTTGGAGTTTTGCCTCATAGCTTGGGCCCAACCATGAGCAAATACAACAGATCTTCAGAAAACCAAAACATGGCAAAAAAAAAAAACATGTTAGTAAATGTTCACCAACTAATGTGTCCTGATGTGCATAATGAGACTTAATCAAAACAAATTGGAAGAACTTAAAACTAAAGAGTACCTTCATTGTTTTCTGGATTTCTGCATTATGTAATGTGTATGAATGAGTTGTAAATGGACACAGTATATTTACAAAGAATGTCATTTTTCACAAGTTACAAACATTAATAATTTAGAGTAAAAAGTCTTTTCTCATACTGTCAAATCATCACAGGCAGGAGCGCCTGTCTGATCACGACCGAACACTGTACGGTTATAAACAACTCTAAACTGTATGAATCCACTTTCAGCTGTTGAATATTTCTTGAGTCATATTTTGCTAAACCCACTTTTATTAGTCTTTGGTTCATTTATTTGTGTATTTGGACCCTAATAGTTCATAACATTTGAATATGAACCCTCCAGGTGCTGCAAAGATATTTACATTCATTCCGGCAAAAATCGAGTGGATTCTACAACTGTTTCAATTCCTTTTATATAATTTTATATTAATATTATAACTAGTTGTGTCACGACATTTGTACATATAAGGTCAAGACTTCCGACGAACATTTCTCCGAGTACGACATAATTGTTTGTCAGCAGCGGTTGGAGTAAAAGCTGAAAATATGTCCAAACTTCGAGCCGATTACCTAAAATCTTAAGTTGTGGTTGTATTAATGAACACAAGTGGCTGAACAGGACAAAGACTCATGGCCAACGACCTGGAGGGGGGGGGCCTGAAATAGCTCATTTGCATTTAAAGGGCCAGCGCTCAAAACAACCTTTCTGGTGTCATTACTCAGAAATACGTAGGTTTGAAGATGGACCTGTGGAGTTGAATTAATGAAGAATTGAGACCCAAGCAGAGCATTTACAGTTTATGTAGACCACAGGGAAATGTTTGAAAATGCATGATTGGCTGCTTCTATGAAACTGGTCCCTTCCAAACAGGACATGGGGGCTAAAACTTCAAACCAGATGTAGACTAATGTTATGAAGCAAGTTTGGAAGCACTTTGGGTCTATTTAAAAATTAATACTGAGATAAAAGAGAAACTATTTTCAAATAAAACACATTTTTATATTATACTTCATAATTAATACAAAAATCTGCAAATAACATGGTAAAAAGGACAAAAATTATGCGCTATTTTTTCGAATATCTTTTTATTCTCTCACTGGTGCTTTTTGGGAATTGAACTAATTGTGCAAGCCAGAGTGTTTGAGAAAAATTATGTTATTGTAAAATCATTTGTGATATTTGTTTTAAATGGGCAGGTTCTGCATGTAACACAAGTGGACACGATGGGTTACACACGAAACCTGGAATTAGACTGACAATTCCTGAAAAAACTCATATGTCTGGATTAGAAAAACCACTAGGATCATCAAATTCAACACAGTGTCTTATGTATAGCGGTATATAAGACCATTTACAAACATGTTTTCCAGATCAAATGCACTGAACCTTGGTAGCTTTTCCTGTCCGATTTTGGTCCTATTTTTGGCCCCATTATTTTATTAAAAATTCCTTAATTTTGGGATGGCTCAGAGCAAGAGGATACTGTTTTTTTGCATTATCTGAGGTCATCATAGGTACATCCTGGGGGGAAATATGTCTAAATTTCTTTATTATTGAGTCTAAAAAGCTGGAAAAATGTCAGGTACCAAAATGAACTCATTCATAGAAGCACCCAATTCCATTTTTTTTTTTTTTCCCCCAAGGCAAAAAAAAAAAAAAAAAAATCACTCCTTAATACTCCTGCTTATGTTACACAACTCAGTGTTTTACCTTTAACTATAAGAACAATCACTCCACTGTTACAGTCTTACATACAGTTACATCTACTACAGCTGCCCCACAATGCAACAGTTCAAAGTATACGAGTCACGTTTTACATCTACAGTCCAACCCTCCTCTTAATGCTTTGGCTAATATTCTTTTTTGACATCAGCTTCCCACAAAGACAAAGAAAGAAATTTTTGCTCGGGTTGTGCTGTCCATAAAAAAAAAATCACACAGTACAACAGAGTGTCTGTGTGGAGGCTGATGTCAGATGACAGGAGTCAGTCAACGGATGAAGTTGTGCCAGAACTGGCTTTAAATGAGTTTTGCAAACTTTTGTAACATTTGACATTGAAGCTTAGGCTCAAGAAACAGAAAGAAAAATACTCCCTACAGTTTTCATCCTAGTTGGGGGTAGATATTATACAAAACAACACGGTCTTAACACAGTATTAGATCAGAATAAGCTTTATTGGCCAAGGTACGTGAACACATACAAGGAATTTGGCTTTGATTGTTACATTGGTCCCGACATACACTACAGAGAAAAAGTTAAGGATATTTTAATTTTTGGGATATTTTTTTCAATTGGGATTCTTGCACAGCGCTTTTTACTTTTTTGTGTTGTGAATTGAAACACTTTTTTTAATGACCAGACATACGAGGGCTGTTCAATAAGTTCATGGCCTCACCAGAAATACTGGTTGTTATAATACAGGATGTTACATTCTTTCGTGACGGGATAGTGATGCTTGAACATCATGGACCAAGTGCATTGCTGCAAATGGAGATTATGTTGAAAAATAAAAATAAATTATCAGTCTGTGTTGTTCTGTTCTGGGTGAGGCCATGAACTTATTGAACGGCCCTAGTAGCTTTATTTACAAATGGCAAAAATGACAAAAAAATGACAAAAAAAGAAATATCCTGAATTATTGTTTGTAGTGTACAATTCCAACATGAACCCAGAACAACATGAACCCAATCACATGTGGACTTAACAGCGTGGGGAAGCAAAATTTACAATGAACATTTAGTTGTTTTTCTCAGCAGGCACTTCGTCAATTGTTTTGAAACCAAGCATATATTGATGTCATAATCATACCTAACACTATTATCATAACTTTTCAGAAACTTTTGCCCATATGAGTAATCAGGAAAGCAAACGTCAAAGAGTGTGTGATTTGCTGAATGCTCTCGTCACACAAAGGAGATTTCAAAAATAGTCGGAGTGTCCATAAAGACTGTTTATAATGGAAAGAAGAGAATGACTATGAGCAAAACTATTACGAGAAAGTCTGGAAGATACTATTAAAGAAGAATGGAGAAGTTGTCACCCGAATATTTGAGGAACACTTGCGCAAGTTTCAGGAAGTGTGAAGGCAGTAATTGAGAAAGAAGGAGGACACATAGAATAAAAACATTTTCTATTATGTCAATTTTCTTGTGACAAATAAATTCTCATGACTTTCAAAACTAATTGGTCATACACTGTCTTTCAATCCCTGCCTCAAAATATTGTAAATTTTGCTTCCCCACCCTGTAGACATAATATAGACAAACATTCGACTAGAGACAAGAACAACAATGGGTTGAGATTTACAGTGGATTTATAATGTAATATGTAAGAGTGCGAATTGGAGTTTTTTTATACGGTGACTGGATGTGTGGATCCGGTCTATTAAAAATATAGTTTATGTATATATTATTTTAGAGCTGAAATGATTAATGACTCAAAGTGATCCAAAAAAATTATTCAACCGCAATTCTCCTGAATGAAAGCTTTGTTTCCTTATTTCTCTGCTGTCAAACATTGGTTCCGCTGTTGTGTCTCACACGGACGCTTATTGTGACGCACGAAGAAGCTTCAATTCAGAAAAACTGCAATAGAATATTTCCCTTCAATCAACTTGATTCGATATATCGAATCGTGAATTTTTGCATTCGCATCAAGCACCTAATCCGATTAATCGGTTACAGCTCTATATTATATACAGTGGGTTTTATGTTGTAATATGTACAGATAAATAAAAGCAGATAAATAAGTAGATAAAAGTACTTGCACACCTGCTTAGCTTTCTGCTCGTTTTCATCACATTTTATTATTTTCATCATATTTTCCAGGTCTGTTGACGCACCAGGCTGAAAACAATAAGGTCACAAGTGTTTAAATTCATATTTTTCGCCTATTAGTACTAAAGTTAGCATTTCTCTTAATCTTGAACATGAACTACCTGTACTTCTTCCCTCTGTGTCTGGAAACAGTCAACGCAAAAGAAAACACTGGGGAAAAAGCCTCCAAATGTCAAGTGTTTATACACATACGTACATATGTTAAATGATTTATGTTAACATCCAGCTACACCATCATTTTCCGAAACATTCGTGACCTGTAGTTGTTAACCCGCAATTTACACTGTAGCTATAAAACCAGCCTTTTGACAGCAAAGATTATGTTTCAAAAAACAGAGACAGAAAGAAAACAAAGGAAGAATTAAAATTATGGGGTTAATCATAGCTCCTATTTGCTCATTTTTATGGGTGCTGTTATGTTTAATGTTAATGATGTAATAGTTTGTTGTTTGTTCCACTTTTTCAGTTTCCAATGAGAGGATGACTAATATAAGAACCAGGGCACATATAAAGTGTTTTAATAGAAATCACACAAAAGACGGAAAAATATAATAATTTCTTTTACCTGGATTATTGGTATGTTGTCAAATTAGCCGTGCTATTTTTTGTGTATAATGTGTTTGTGGTTATTTAGTGACTATTAATCTCATAAAACAAATGGGCTACATGGAAGTTGGCACAAGATCTGAAGTACAATTATCATTTCATGCTACACTTTTATTTTATATGACTAGATACCTCTGTTTTTACCTATACAGTCTTAATATGTACATAGTGTTTTTCTTATCTTATACTGGAGAGACAACAACTGCCAACAAACAATGCTTTATACACATTTATGTACTTTATGTATGAATAAAGCTGTTTCTGATTATAGCCTGTCATTTTTATTCATGACTTCTTTTGTGATCAGTTTGTTTTTTAGTTGTTTTTATAGATAATTTTCGTGTTATGATTGATTGATTGATTTACTGATTTATACTGAACATGCAATGGAATTTACATAATATGCAAACACTAGCGAAACATACATAATAATACAAATATCAAGAATCATAACAAATCTTAGACAGAAGAACAGCACAATAGTTCCATTTATGTGCCCGAAAAATAAGGGTGGGAAGAAGGCAACGTATTTAATCCCATCTTTACCTTGTATTACACATTAATTGAATGATGGAGTATTGATAGACTGTATAATAACAGTGTTTTTTTAGAGACTTTAATTATTATAATTGCATATATTTGCAAATTGTGTATTCAAACTGTGAAAGCTTGCATCGCTTACGACAGCTCTTATAGTTGATAGGCATCCTGTTTTTTTCTAGAATTTAAAGCAGCGTTGAATGGTTCAGAGCAATATTCTCAACATTAAATTTAAAATGTCAGGACAAAAATTGTTGTTACTCGATGCTGGAAAACCCATGCAGCTCAGCTATAAAAAAAAAAAAAAAAAAAAAAAAAGCATAGAAAACTTTTTAACAGGAGTCCACACCGCATGTGCTGTAGATTCTCCATGCACCTTTATTTGCCAGGGAACTTCAGCCAAGTTCCCCGATCAGCATTGTGGAGCTAGACAAGCGTATGGATACACCATGTCTCTGGGCTAAGCCATCAGAGATGTTCGCCTCTCCCTTCAGTGAAAGCGCTCCAGGTCAGTGAAACCTGAGGGGAGAGGGAGAGCCAAGCTGACCAGACCCTGAATAACTTTCATCTCTGATTACACAGCTTCTCTCTCTGGAGTGTACACTTCTCCACCCCGGCATACTGATCAGGCCGATTCAGCCCTCCATGATCACTGCAGCTCACAAACTGACAGACTTGAGAGCCGTCTCTATCCTCCCTCCCCCCAGCCCGTTCAGCACCTAGGGTTATCGTCAAAGTCTATAGCCCCTCCGAAGTCTCAGTAGAAATCAGCAGGGCTGGATCGGTGAGAAGGCCCGGGCCAGAGGAAGCCTGGGAGAGGAGGAGAGGTGCTCTGGCTCTTCAGAGACAACCCCTCCCGGCTTTTTGAAGGGGGAGGGCGAACAGAAGGAAAATCAATAGGCAAGGAGCAGGAGGCCTGTGATGGCCACGGCTAACTCGGGTTTCTAGCATTAATGTTTCAGACGCTGGGCGAACTCGTTGCCTGGCTTGCTATACTCAGGGCCTCAGCGCAGGCCTTGCACAATAAGCAGCAAAACACACCGACACACACACACAACACACACACGAAAAGGCAACCAATATAACCGACATTCAAACACATTTACCCGCTGTAAGCACACAAAGAAAAGGACCCTCTCAATAACAAGCAGTGCTTTCAAAACTGTGTTTCTTTAACATATGGGACATACAAGCAAATAGAATCCAAAACCTGATGCAGCAAGAACCTTACTTTAGTTTGTTTAGTTTCAGTTCTGCTGTGCAAGTGTAGTAGCCTCTAGTGGTGCGGTTTTCAGATTACAGCCAAATGAACACTGGGGCTCACTCTAATGTCAAAGGCCCTCCTTGGGCCAGAGTTTGGGGGTTTAAGAACATATTTCCTCAGATTCAAATTCTTAATAGGTGACAATAATGCACCATAACAGTGGATGTCGCCCAATATACGATCTACATCCGCCCACAATAATACAGCAAATTAGACTACTGGTGTCATTATTATTATTATTATGTATTTTTGTATTATTTCAAACAATTATTATTTTTCCCCCCTCACTTTCCCCCTCTCTCTTTCTCACTTTCATCACACCCCTTTCTTCCTCTTTTCCCTATCGCCCTAAACCAAGCTATATGTTTAGTTGCTATTTACATTTATGATCCTTTTCATTGTAATTGATGTTGTCGTTGTTGTTTGTCAATACTCTGTTGTTGTTGTGTTTTTTGGTTTGTTTGTTTGAATTTTCCCCTTTATGTGTTGTTGTTTTTTCTGTCCACATTGTCTTGTTAACTATCACTGATTAAAATAAGTTAATTAAAAAAAATAAATAAATAATGAGCAGTGCTTTCAAACTGTGTTTTCTTTACACATATGGGACATGCAAGCAAATAGAATCCAAAAACTGATGCAGCAAGAACCTACTTAGTTTTGTTAGTTTCAGATTCTGTGTGCAAGGTGTAGTAGCATTAGTGCTGAGGTTTCAGATTACAGCCAAATGAACACTGGGGTCACTCTAATGTCAAAGGCCCTCCTTGGTGTCAGAGTTTGGGGTTAAGAACATATTTCCTCAGATTCAAACTCTTAATAGGTGACAGTAATGAAAAGTCACAGTGGATGCCACCCAATATACAATCTACCGCCGCCACAATAATACTAGCAAATTAGACTACTGGTATATATATATCTACACTTCTTTTCTTCTTTAAACTTTTGTACTACGCACCACCAGAGAGTTGTCTCTTATAATTTCGTTGTACATATGTATAATGACAATAAAGGCATTCTATTCAATTATGTATTTTGTATTATTTCAACAATTATTATTTCCCCCCTCACTTCCCTTCTCTCTTTCTCACTTTCATTCACACCTCCTTCTTCCTCTTTTCCCTATCGCCCCTAACCAAGTGATATGTTTAGTTGCTTGTTTACATTTATGATCCTTTTCATTAGGGATGCACTGATACTGATAGAGTATTGGCATCGGCTCCGATACTCAGTGTGTGTACTCGTACTCGTAAAAGATATCCGATACAAATGCACCGATACACTTTCGGCTGTTTGACATTCACAGTTTCAGTGCAGCAGGTACGCGGAGGTGGAATAATGTGTGGGGAGTGTGGAGATTTTTCAAAATAAATGATGGTGATAAAAGTAACGCTGACTGCAAGTGACGTTAAAGACACAGACAGATATGGACGCAGTGGTTATGTCCGTCCTCTGCGTACATTCCATCCATTTTCCAGGTGCTGGCAGGTGCGTACCCAGAATGAGAATACCAGCGGGAGTACGGAGTGGTGCGCACCCCCGCCAGCGGAAGTGAAAATGAAACTTATCACTCATTTCTCTTTTCTCTACCTGCTGAAGCTAAGCTTTTTAAACCTTACCAGTGAAAACGCTGCAATATTAGTATCACATTAGTGTTACCTCTGTCGTCTCCATGTTTGTTATTACTGACTTTCTTCTTCTTCTTCTTCTTCTCAAAAAACTTTACTGTTCTTCGTGGTATTTGTCCAGAATGGTTAATTCAGAGCAGCACCACCTGGTGGATTAATTGAGAAACGCTCATTCCAACACATTAAATGTCAGTAGCAGCACTTTGTTTCAGTCAGACTAATGACAACGACAATAAAGCACATTTACAAAAGGAACTAGAACTGGAATGGGATTATTAAGTACTCGTATCGGTACTCGGTATCGGCAAGTACTCAAATGTAGTACTCGTACTCGGTCTGGAAAAAAGTGGTATCGGTGCGTCCCCTACTTTTCATTGTAATATGGTGTTGTCGTTGTCGTTTGTCAATACTCTGTCATTGTTGTTTTTGGTTTGTTTGTTTATTGGTTTGATTTCTCCTTTATGTGTTGCTGTTATTTTTCTGTCCACATTGTCTTGTTCACTATCACTAATAAAAATAATAAATAAAAAATATAACAAATAGTGCTTTCAAAACGGTGTTTCTTTACACATATGGGGACATACAAGCAAATAGAATCCAAAAATTTAAACAGCAAGAACCGACTTTAGTTTGTTTTAGTTTCAGATTCTGTGTGCAAGGTGTAGTAGCATCTAGTGGTGAGGTTTCAGATTACAGCCAATGAACACTGGGGCTCACTGTAATGTCAGAGGCCCTCCTTGGTGCCAGAGTTTGGGGTTAAGAAGATATTTCCTCAGATTCAACTTCTTAATAGGTGACAGTAATGAAAAGTCACAGTGGATGCCACCCAATATACAATGAGCATTTTGGGTTACTGAACCAATGTGGAAACCGAAATAATTATGAATATGATGTTCAATTTATGCATGTTGATCCCACTATGTTACATATCCCTACATCTGTAACATGAAGATAGTTATTGATACTCAAAAGAATCCAAGTGAGAATGTATTGTCCCAGGTTGAAAGTGGTTTTGGTTTGGTTTGATTTGGTTTGATAAGGGCCAAACACATTGCAACGGCCCAGTGCGTCTCAGTTGGAGAAAACCACTGCAAGTACAGAAACGATGCAAATTCACAAACTCAAACACAAGTCTAAACGATGGTACAAAAAGAGGAATGTGGTGTAAATGAAAAAATGCGCCGCAAGACACAAAACAACAAAGCATAGTCATCACATGCTCTGCAAATAAAGAAACAATGCAAATCAAGAAAACATCTGCAAACGAAAAAACGCTGCATAACCAGTCAGTACAACAGAAGTGCTCCAAACCTGTAGGGGGCAGCGTTTATGGACAACAGACTAGTGTCAAATAGAATCAAATAAAAGTCACATGACTGCGCTAGACCGTAACTTCAATTTGTTCCAACTGTAATTTGAAACCCTGTCAGTCAGCTGTTCTCTGTCTCTCTCCATCCTGTGTGTCTCTGCATTGAGCTGTTCTGCTGACAGCGCCCCTACAGGTGTGGAGCACTTCTGTTGGACTGACTGGTTATGCAGTGTTTTTCATTTGCACATGTTTTCTTGGTTTGCATCATTTCTCATTTGCAGAGCATTTGATGATTATGCATTTGTTTTTGTTTTTTTTTTCCCATTTCCACCACGTTGCTCTTGTTGTACCTCATTTAGACTTGTGTTTGAGTTTGTGAATTTGCATCGTTTATGTACTTGCAGCCGTTTTCTCCAACTGAGACGTACTGGGCCGTTGCAATGTGTTTTGGCCCTTGTCGACCCACTGTATATACCGTACTTTCCGGATGATAAGCTGCTACTTTTTTCTCACGCATTGAACCCTGCGGCTTATCCACCGATCTGCAGCTCGCGTATAGATTTTTACAGGCTAATGACCTCCAGGGGCGCTCTAGCAGGAAGCGCAAAAAGCGAGACAGACAGGTGGAAGAGGTGATGCGAAGAGGAGAAGTTTTAAGCTGAACTTTTAACAAACATTTTGCACAAACCCTCATCATGGAAAACACACCAAGAAATGCAAATGATGCAGCTTTTAAGTTAAAAGCCATCGATCTGGCTGTTGAAGAAGGAAACAGAGCTGCTGCACGGAAGTGCCACTGAGAGCGACAACGCAGGAGAAACGTAGGAGTGTGACGGAGCTTTTCTGAGGCTGTTCAACTCCGACACTGAAGAAGACGACTTCAGCGGTTTCAATGCGCGGAAGGACGATGAAGATAGCGATCAATGACTTTTCTGGGTTTTTTAACCAGCCGTGTTACAGGCACTGTTTGGGAAAAAGCAGTTAAGGTTTGGAAATAAATATTTTAAATAATCTTTCTGTGTAAATATCTCAAGTTACAACGTGCATACCTGTGGCTTATAGTCAGGTGCGGCCTATATATGTACAAATATTTTTTTCTTTTAAAATTTGGTGGGTGCGGCTTATAGTCAGGTGCGCTCTATAGTCCAGAAAGTACGGTACCTGTTGTGAAGCACACTGAGTCTGCCTTGTGCATGAAATGTGCTCTGAAAAGATACTGACAGTCAATAGAAACTTTGAGGTAGAAATGTCTGCATATTTCTACTTGTAGGGGGGTTGTAATTATTCATTGTGGATTTATTGATGACTTAGTGCTCGGGTAGTTGAGATAATGATGAGTTGTCGTGTTGTCACAGTTCATTGCACATGGGTTGGTCTCTTGCAAAAGTGGACCAAATACACATTGAGCAATACTCAAGGGTATCTGCACAATTGAGGATTGGTTTTGAAGGCCTATATAAAGGCCCAAAAAGGCCACCATTGTTAGTCCAGTGAATGGCATCATGCCACGTCTATCAAGTGAACAACATCTCGGGCACTGGGTATGGTGGAGGCCGGTCTGAGCTACAGTGATATAGCCAGGCCTACGTATGGGCTGTTCCAACCCACAGTCAGACCGCTACTGTTGTGACTTTATGTTTGGCAGGTGACATTTTCTTTGTAAAGTTTTTTGTTTTGAAATTATTCTTGAAACTTTAGATTTTTGTTCCTGTATGCCTATACAGGGTGGGGAAGCAAAATTTACAATATTTGAGGCAGGGATTGAAAGACAGTGTATGACCAATTAGTTTATTCAAGTCATGAGAATTATTTGCCACAAGAAAATTTACATATTAGAAAATGTTTTTTATTCTATGTGTCCTCCTTCTTTCTCAATAACTGCCTTCACACGCTTCCTGAAACTTGCTCAAGTGTTCCTCAAATATTTGGGTGACAACTTCTCCCATTCTTCTTTAATAGTATCTTCCAGACTTTCTCGTAATAGTTTTGCTCATAGTCATTCTCTTCTTTACATTATAAACAGTCTTTATGGACACTCCAACTATTTTTGAAATCTCCTTTGGTGTGACGAGTGCATTCAGCAAATCACACACTCTTTGACGTTTGCTTTCCTGATTACTCATATGGGCAAAAGTTTCTGAAAAGGTATGGATAATAGTGTTAGGTATGATTATGACATCAATATATGTTTGGTTTCAAACAATGACGTAGTGCCTGCTGAGAAAAAACAACTAAAGGTTCATTGTAAATTTTGCTTCCCCACCCTGTATGTGTTAGTGTTTTACTTGCATCTTGTATCCTGCTGTTGTGGCATTTACTTGTCTGTCAAAACCACTTTGTAAACTTTGTTTTTAAAAGGTGCTCTAAAAATAAAGCTATTATTATTATTATTATTATTATTATTATTATTATTAACCCTTTCATGCACGAATTATAAGAACCTTAATCAAGATTTTTTTTTCCTGAGTGTTTTTATTCTTCTTTTGGCATGAAAAAAACAATGCAATTGAAAATTTTTCTTATGAAAAATAAATAAATAAACAAAAACTTTATAAAAACAAAAAATAAAGTTAAAAAAATACATACATACATACATACATACATACTACTACTACTACTACTAATAAAAATGAGTTTATGAACCTATTTTACATGAAGTTGCAAAAATGTCCATTCAGTTGGACACCTTGCATTTAATTTTTGAAACGAAGAAACATGTATTTACAGATAAATTGTGTGAAAACTCGGGGGGGAGGGGGGCTTGTAGTTCTGGGGGTGAGAGTATGCTCAGGGAGATCTACACAATGTTACCAATCCATGTCAGTAAAGATACGAGGCTGTTCAATAAGTTCATGGCCTCACCCAGAAATACTGGTTGTTATAATAAAGAATGTTACATTCTTTCGGGATGGGATAGTGATGCTTGAACATCGATGGACCAAGTGCATTGCTGTAAATGGAGATTATGTTGAAAAATAAAATATAAATTATCAGTCTGTGTTCTGTTCTGGGTGAGGCCATGAACTTATTGAACGGCCCCTCGTATGTAGTGTCTTAAAATTTTAATAAAATATGTGCAAAAACAAACAAACAAACAAACAGAAAAAAATCCATGAATATATAAGAGATCAGCTGTAGAATAGCTGTCCACTGTAGTGACCAGTATACATGAAAGGGCTAATATCTTAAACAAATGATTCACATGAAGAAATTCCAGTTTAGAGTTTCAAAATAAAAATTATGTCGAAAAATATGGTCTCAAAGTTTTCATTGACTGTGAGTGTATAAAGTTGAATTGAATTACATACAAATTAATGGAAGTCGATTGGAGCCAGGCTTTTCTTTAACCTACACCTAATGGCCGTCACAGTATTACACCCGAGAATTCTTCTGCATTTGCTTCACTTTGACGTTGCAGTTGTTGCCCTTCGGTTCCCTGTGAAAATCTGAACACGATTTGTTACTGAGCCACAGCAGTCGCAAACACACCGACTCAAGGTTGCGACACCGGTGTGAGGTTCTGGCCATGCATGATGTATTTAAATCAAAGAGCAGGAGCTGATAAGACAAGAGGTCTGGTCTCAGGGACAGTTTACCTGAATCCAGCAGAGAGCGAGGAAAGAGAGGAGTAAAGAAACTGCCCTGAAAAATGCAAGCCGTAGGTCACTGTTGAGATAAGCCCGAAAAAACTGGAGATTGCTGGTGTGTGTCTGTGAGTGTGAGAGCCAGATAGAGAGGCAACAGGCATAGCTGTGTTGGAGGATCAGTCCTCCCAAACACTGAATCATAATCTCTAAACTCTGCTGGCATTCGGTGTTTATGCCACAGTTTCCACATTGCTTTCCTCTGATATTAGCTGTGTATAAATCAGGCTGCGACAGACAGGCAGCTCCCTTCCAGAGGCTGGTACGGGAAGGGGAGCTGCCACGGGCTGCACCCTGGGCCCCCCACCACCGCACCCGCCCCCGAACGACACCACCGCCCCTCCTCGCCACACCACCAGATGTGCTCTGCTATCTGCTATACACCCCCCCCCCCACCACCCACCTCCCCAAACACACACATCCACAGAGGCACCATCATCCCACCACTCATCCTGACACCGCAGTTCCTCCAACTAGGCTGAAATATTCCCTCTGTGCTCTCCTACGCTCTGACTGGGCCGGTCCACAGCTCTCACTACAATAACAACAATCATTGTTTAAGTCTTGCAAAAGTTGTCCTCACCCAACCTTCCATTATGAAGAAACCATTTAAAAGAAAAGTCCTTCAAGTGCAATCATCTTCAAAGTTACAAAGCCTTTATGTTGAACATTTCTGTACAATATTCACTCAAGGTGCACTTTATATCGCTGCGTATTACATATAGAATCACGGTTTCGCATATTGAAGCATCGCCATTATTAAATGTCATTATCAGGCCAGCGTTGGACGAAGCATTCATATCCGTTATTATAGTAAAATTACAAATACTTGACTGCAAATCAAAGTTTTTCACTCAAAATGTTACTTCAAGGTTCAATGCCTGATTTTCTTTAGTCAATGCAGAGGAAAAACTGCTTTCTCCTGATATAATGCAAGTGTGTTGGAGAAGAACTGAGGCTTCTGCAATTGTTTCAGAGATGTAAGGGGTTAAAGGGTGTCTAAAAGATTTAATCACCTACTTTAAACATTTTCTTACATGTGACTCTACTCCATGTTACAGAAGTAAGCGTGCTTAAAGGGGTCACATTTATCTAACCCACTTTTATTAGTCTTTGGTTCATTTATTTGTGTATTAGGGACACTATAGCAGTTCATAAAGTTTGTATTTATCTTATCTTTGCATTCATTTTTGCAAAAATCGAGTGGATTTCTACAACCTGTTTTAATTCCTGCTTAATTTGTTACGTTTTTTAACTAGTTACATCATGACGTAACTGTTTATCAGCAGCAGCGGTTGTAGTAAAAACTGAAAATATGTCCAAACTTCGAGCCAATTACCTAAAATGTTCAGTTGTTGGTTGAACAGGACAGAGCAGCACAGCCAAAAACCTGGAGAGGGCGGGGCCTGAAGTGGCTTATGTGCATTTAAAGGGCCAGCGCTCAAACGACCTTTCTGGTGTCATTACTCAGAAATAGGGTTGAAGATGGACCTGTGGAGTTGAATTAATGAAGAATTCAGACCCAAGCAGAGCATTTACAGTTTATGCAGACTACAGGGAAATGTTTTAAAATGCATAATTCTATTAAAAAAAAAAAAGCAAAATATCACTCCTTTAAAGTATGAGAATTCAAAGTGTTCAGTGTGCAGTAAATGTCAGTTTTTTGGAGGTTTTAGATTCATTTTACTGCAAGATGTATTTAATCACCTACTTTAACCCTTTCATGCATGAATTATGACAACCTTAGTCAATATTTTTTTTCTTGAGTGTTTTTATTCCTCTTTAGGCATGAAAAAAACAATGCAAATGAATTTTTTTTTTTTTTTTTTTTTTTTTTACGAACCTATTTTTCATGGAGTTACAAAAATGTCCACTCAGCTGGACACCATGCATTTAATTTTTGAAGCAAAGAAACATGTATTTAAACCTCATCCTCAGAAAGTGATAAACTGCGTGAAAACTATGAAATAAAAACATTTTTAATGCCGCTAATTGCTAAATCGCTAATGTTTCTCACATTTGATCATACTCTAATATTAGTTATTACTCATTTCATGGAGATAAAATCCTTCTGAGACCCAGGAAATTGACAGTTTTAGCTTTTTTTACATTAAAAAATTGTCTTGATTGGAAACTGCATAATGCAACAGTTTCTTCAGATACATTTTTAATTTTTTTTTTTTTTTTAATTGATTGATTTTTTTTTAATGGAATGTCCTTTGTAATGCACAGTATTTTTTAAGTGAAACTGTCAAAGTTTTGTCCCCTACAGAGGACAAAATGCATTGCTGGGTCTCAGGAGGATGTGCAAAAAAAAAAAAAAAAAACTTTTTGTTTCAGAAAACTGTTAATTACAGTCTAATAACAACAAGCAACTGATTTACACTAAAACATGTTACTGCAGATCAGGTTTAGCATGACCAGCAAAGTTACAATAATTGTATGAACTGCAGTGTATGGGATGGTGCACTGTGTTGACTGATATGGAACTAAAACAACTAAACCCATGAATATACAAGAGAACAGCTGGAGAAGAACTGTCCACTGGAGTGACCACTATGCATGAAAGGGTTAAACATTTTCTTAGATGTGACTCTACTGCTTTACTCCATTTTACAGAAGTAAATGTGCTTAAAGGGCTCATATTTTGCTAAACCCACTTTTATTAGTCTTTGGTTCATTTATTTGTGTATTTGGACCCTAATAGTTCATAAAATTAGAATTTGAACCCTCCAGGTGTTGCAAACCTTTATCTCTATATTCATTTTGGCAAAAACTGAGTAGATTTTTACAACCTGCTTAATTTGTTCCGTTTCATAACTAGTTACGTCACCAAATTTGCACATATAAGGTCAAGACTTCAGACGAACATTTCTCTGAGTACAATGTAACTGTTTATCGGCTGCAGTGGTTGTAGTAAAAACTGAAAATATGTCCAAACATCGACAAGATTACCAAAAATGTTCAGTTGTTGGTTGTATTAACGAACAAGAGTGGCTGAACAGGACACAAAGCATAGTCAACAACCTGGAGGGGTGGGCTCATTTGCATTTAAAGGGCCAACGCTCAAAACCACCTTTCTGGTGTCATTACTCAGAAATAGGGTTGAAGATGGACCTGTGGAGTTGAATTAATATCTGATGACCGTGAAAAGACAACTAACTGCATTTTACACCAATTATTTACATGTATTGATACGATTAATTGATCAACAGGTATTAAACAGTTTAGATCAGTAGATGGTTTTGGACGATGGTAGATTTTTGGGTCCTTATGGGTAAATGTGAACGGGGCATAAAACTCACCACAAAGGAAACAACTTATCTTTCAGTTTTTCACAAACACCTGCCAGACCAATAGTGTGGAGGAAAAAGCACAAGAGTAGTGGCATAAAATACTAAAGGAGCATGAAACAATAATACTCAATATTATTCAGTAATATGTACATAAGTACCGTACTTGGGTAAAAGTAGGCTATTTTGTTACAGGATAGGGACAGAAGGCTATTTTATCCAGTGGTGATTTTTCATAGACTGCAAGGGAAGCTCGGCTTCCCCTAAAATTACGAAAATTAAATGGTTAAATATGTTCGGTTGTGTTGACATTTTATTGACTACAAATGTGTTAGAACACGTTCATCTCAAAGACGAGTTCGTTCAGAATCAGCTTTATCACAAATCAACGGACTCGATGTTGTTCACTTCTCATACATCTCTGCTCAGTGCATTTGTCCATAGACTGCGGGCGTCTCTGGGCTTCAATGGGACTGAGTGGAACAGTTTTTTTCATTGCCTCAAAACCGGACGGTAATTGGATAAATGCCACGATGTTGTCCCGCCCCCCGGACGCTGTGGGCGGAGCTCGGCCGGGCTGGACGCCAGAATCCCACATGCTGATTGGAGGATCGGTCGAAAGGCTGAATCCCGTTTGATTGACAGCTATTTTGAGATCTACTCCTTCACTGACACAGTTCAGTTGAATACTGTTGCGCATTCTGCTGTGAAATCAAGAGAGAAACCACTACGAAATTACTCGTTCATTTCTTGCACTGTAAACAAAACACACTCATTGGACTTCCTTGTTTCAATTTAACATAATTTCAGCATTTTCTTGTTTCAGTTACATAATTTAATCATTTCTTGTTTGAGTTTAATATCATTTTGTAGATAGTTCGGCTAGGTCGGAGTGAAAGGAGCATCTCTTGTTTAAAAAGGCTGAAATCTTTCTTACACTCACAACACAATGGGCCAAGGCTGTCTACGCAGCCTAGCTCTGCTGGCCATTGACAGGACACTGGTCCAGTCCCTGGAAAAGACGCCTACTTGGTACGATAAGGTCACTGACCATTTTCTTAAAAAGGAACAGAGAGCCGAATTTTTGTTTAAATAACTTGACAATTTTTTTGATGTAAGCTGACAATGCAGCCCCCACTGATTTTATCTGATAACTTTTTTCCACTTTCCTCTAGCTGATGTTCAGTTGTTACCAGATTCGAGAATTATCCACTAATTTGTCCTTTGTTAAGTGTCAAAAAGTCAAGTGAAATAGCCTAAATCAAATGAAAATCTGAAGATAGTTTTTAAAAAGCACAAGGGAAATGTCAGAGATGTTCAAGGTGTATTTCATCAGAAGTTCAATTTAAAAAAATAAATTAAAAAAACCCAACAAAAAGTAGGTTATTAAAAAACTATGAAATGCATATATTTTCAAGTACATAGAAAGTAAAATGAATGTACTTGTAGATGAGTCGATATTGCAGAGTTTATACATATTACAGGAACAATAGACACTTGGAAAAAAAAAAAAAAGTACCAGACTCACCAAAGATATTTTCCTTCAAGGTCGATAACTCCTGCTTCAATAACTGGTTCAGTTTGGAAGGTTCATCACAATTCATTCCAAAAGCTGTTATTGCACATTAGTGAGGTCTCCAGATTAAATGTACACAGCAGACACTGCAGAGTTCAACATGTAAAAGCCAAACACAGCTTTGGATCATTCAGCACCTGTAGCTCATCACTAACTCAGGTGATTGACAGGGTGGCAGACCAGGCTCCGCCCACATGGCTGAGGTGACACTGGTGAATGTGGAAGATCTGAGGTGAGGCTTCAGTGTGGAGCTCCCACTGACACCACCACATGTAGGTACAGTGTTTCTATTACATCCCAGAACGTATATGTCAGAACACAGACACCAAATTCTTAACATGAATGTGGATGAAAACTGAGTTGCTTGAATTTTTTGATGCAATTTGCACTGAAATTACAGAACTTTTGGAAATTTTAGTGCATGTGAGAATACTTTTTTTTTTCAACAGTGGTTCCAAAACTTTTCAGCCTTTAACCCATAACACATATTTTGTGTTATTTCACATAATTTAAAAAAAATAATAACAATAAATATCTTTTACTATCGCCACAGGGAAATTTGGTTTGAGCAGTAGTGTTGCATTATGCATGGGTTGAAAAACTACAGCATATTAATACTTAAAGACCCACAACTACTTTTGTCACAACTTCCAAATGATTTTTTTGTCTTTCCCAAGAGATTTATCACCATTTAATAATAATATTATCCTCTGCAATTTGCATTTTTCAGTGAAAATCTGGTATTTTCCTAAATTTAATTGACTGATCATGTAGATGTTCATAAAATAGTAGTGTACATTCAAAGGTTATTATATCAAAACACAGAAAAGTGAAGGAAAAGTCACTTTTTCAGCATTAAACAAACATAAAAACAGATATTTACAAGTACTGTCATTTATCAAACTCCATTTCCTGGTAAATCAATGTTGTAGAAGATGACGGTGTTTCCACATTCACTACGGAGCCTCTGAACGTCCAAATGGGTCATATCTGATGACCATGAAACTGCATTTTACACCAATTATTTACATGTATTGATAGGATTAGTGGATCAACGGGTATTAAACATTTTAGATCAGTAGATGATTTTGGTTGATGGTGGATTTTTGGGCCTTTATTATTCAAAATGTATCATGTAAATAATAATAATAATAATAATAATAATAATGCAAGAAACCAAAAACAAAACAGTTAATTCAAATGTTTTTCTGACCTTGGCATGTGAAATGTCATTTCTCATTTCTGTCTCTAGTTTCTTGTGTTTTCACTCAGGTTTGCTTAAAAATGAGGACAAAATGTGAAAATAAGACAAATAAGAAAAAGCAAAGAAATGAGGTGTTTTGTGTATCGCTTGTTTTTTAAGCAGTTTTCATATAGATTAACTTTTATAAAAATCTACATTACTGTTTTAACGTGCGATTTCGTTTTATATTAATACAATATTCATTTGCATATCACATCAGAAGGACACCATTCAGCATTTCACTGTGTTGTGTAATAACAGTAAAGTTATAAATCCATCTATATTAAAAAAAATAAATAAGTGGAATACGTTCAGGACATCTTCAGGAAACCATCATGGGAAACAGGCTCTTATAGGCTTTTGATTAACACTTTGCTCACCTGAATTACATCAAGCTGATCTGTAGATGATTATATTTTACATGGAAATACCTTTAAATGGTTTCCAGGTCAGTTAAAATTAAAACATAACTCCGTGACAAACCCTTATTGAAGTCTGTGTTTTTACAGCTGACAAATTCCTCTTTCTGTGCATGTTGGAGAGTTCCGTCAGGTTCAGACTCTGACCCTCGGGGACATCTTTCATGTGTCGGTGTGTGCTGTAATTAAGCTTTTTTCTTTTTTACCTTCCAGAAATATTGCATTTCACCGAACTGA
This sequence comes from Sphaeramia orbicularis, assembly GCF_902148855.1. NCBI lineage: Eukaryota > Metazoa > Chordata > Actinopteri > Kurtiformes > Apogonidae > Sphaeramia > Sphaeramia orbicularis. Next base: position 23,519,470 of record NC_043959.1, on the reverse strand, counting down.
AAAAAAGCATACATTGCATGCGATAATGGACTACACGTGTTCCTGTTTGCACATAAAACATGCTGTGTGACGACCTCGTACAAACGCTCCAAAGTTGCCCTCAGATCTCGGAGCAGTGCCATTCTTCAGTGACAGTATTGATTGTTCAGCTGCAGACACTCCTTTCTTCTTGACTCTGACTCCCAAAGTGGTGATTCTGAGAACCAGAGTCCCTTCAGCACCATTTGTACTTGTGCTTGTGTCAGGCGGTGTCTTATTGCTTCCCTCCGGGGCCTCAGCCTGGACAGAAGTGGACGGGAGAGCTGAAATGCCTTATTCATGGAACTTGGATGTATTCCTCCTCAGCACGGGGACGCAGATAGAAAACAGTCATACTTCCACAAGTATCACAGACTATGAGCACTCAGGAACACAGGGATGGCAAATACTGAGAAAATACAAATAGAATCATATTGTTCAGTTGTTGAAATGAGGCAGAAGACAAGTACAGGATGGAGTCAGGCCTATGTTCCCCAGTCCAACACACATGATATTAACCCTTTCATGCATGAATTATGAGAACAGTAATCTAGATTTTTTTTTTTTTTTCCCCTTTGTCTTTTTATTCCTCTTTTGGCATGAAAATAAAACAATGTGATTGAAAAAAATTTTTATGAACCTATTTTTCATGGACTTACAAAAAAGTCCACTCAGCTTGAAACCATGTTTTTTTTTTTTTTTTTAATTTAACCTTTATTTAACCAGGTAAGTTAGTTGAGAACTGATTCTCATTTACAGTAACAACCTGGCCAAGAGGCAGCACACAAACAGAATGAGTAGCAGCACAAGGTTTGCATGAACAAACAACAGAACAGATTAAAAATGACATTTTTGAAGCAAAGAAACATGCATTTACTGGCATACTGTGTGAAAACTATGAATCAAAAACATTTTGAATGCTGCTAATCTGATGTTTTCTCACATTTTAACACACTATAATACTGGTTATTACTCACTCAGATAATATGCAAAAAAAAAAAAAACAACCTTTTGTTTTAACAAAAAAAACTGTTAATTACAGTCTAATAACAATCAGCAACTAGTTTACACTAAAATATGTTGCTGCAGATCAGGCTTATTAAGAACAGGAAAGTTACAGTAATAGCATGAATGTCAGTGTATGGGATGATGCATAAGTGTCCACTGTGTTGGCTGATACGGAACTAAAACAACAAAATCATAAATATACAAGAGAACAGCTGGAGAAGAACTGTCCACTGTAGTGACCACTATGCATGAAAGGGTTAACATAGCTCCATATGTAGAGATGAAGGCCTACAAAACATAAGGCAGTGGTGTTTCACTAGTTTCACCAAGGGTACAATAACTGACCAATTGAAGACCCCGGTGCTAAAAGAACTGAAGTCACATTTTTTGGACAATTCAAGTCGAGCATATAAGCATGTTTTATTTGTTTAGCTAAGTCCACTTTAACCTCCTAAGACCCAGGAAACGTCAACAAAGTCCAAGCTTTTTTTTTTTTTTTTTAATTAAATAAGTGCCTATATTGGAAATATCATGATGCAACAGTTTTTTCAGATGCAGTTTTTAAAATTTTTATGGAATGTCCTTTGTGGTGGACAGTTGTTTTATTTTATTTTATTTTTTGTATAAAGTTGTGAAACTCTTGTCCACAAATATGGACAGAAAACCCATAGCTGAGTCTTAGGAGGCTATAAATATTTTTAACAGACTTTTTTGTGACTTCAGTCCTCAATCACCACCAAAATTTTATTCAATTTTGAGACAAACAGATAAACAACTGCAGGTGAAAACACAACCTCCTTGGTGTCCTAGATCTAGCAGAAGAATTATATGGTTCAAACCATTAGGGTGAATTAGCCTAGATAATTTTGTTGTACAGACGTGTAATGACAATAAAGGCATTCTATTCGATATTCGGCTCTAAGTGTAGATACATGTAGGCCATTTTTGTTCAAGAAAATATGGTAATGACACATAGATATAAATCTAGCATGAGTTTGTTTTATAGGATATAAGCAAAGACCTGGGCTAAGAACATAATCTGCTGTTAATATACCTTGGTGGTTGGTCAAAACTTGTACAGGTGGACCCAATGAACCTGTAACTTTTTTTAATCTGATTTCTTCTAAAAGGTACCAATTAAACAAGGCTTACGCTGTCGGGGGGGTGGGGTGACAGCAAGGGTATATCCCTGAAATCCCCCCAATCCTCTGCTATATATAAATCTATCCACAATAATTATTAGACAACCGATATGAACTCAGTTTGAGCTACATCCACCTGATAGTAGCAGAATAATGGACAGAGAACTAATTTTTCCCCACAGAACTGCACCTAGTGAATGAAAATATGAATGAAAATGGCCCCATATGAATTCTGGATGGTAGACAGAAAGTGGACATTTGTAAGATGATCAGTATGAACCAAATTTTATCTCAATCTGTCAATTATTGCTTGATTTATGTCCAAAATACTGATTTTCAACTGGAGCGCCTCCATAGATAAGTTGAAATCGATGGGGTTCTTCCACTAGGGGTCCTCTATATTGGTTATTAAGGGAGAAGAAATCCACCCAAATCTGTTCTAATTATCACTTTCACATGAACGATATCCAGCGGCGGATCCTGTATAGTGCCGGCGTTCAGTCTAAAACCATTGCATCACTGAAACTCGATTTCAGGGTGGTTATCTAGATTCCTAAACCTAGAATCACAATCAGTAATGAGCAACAACCAACAATGTGCAACAATGAAAATCTAAAATGTGCAATAACTTCTGTACATAAGATAAGACAAGACTTTATTTATCCCACCATGGGGAAATTTCACAATTAACAGCACCAACATACAACAAGCAGTCACAGAGAGAAAAGACAAGTAGACAAAACCACACAAGTGAAAAGGAAAAATACAGGGTGACACAAAAAAACGGGAACTTTTTAACAATCCAATAAAACCAAGAGTGATGGAAGAAAAATATTTTATTCATAGTAATTGAAACCGTAAAACATGCCATTTAAGAAACAATGATGGAATTTTCTTTTTTTTTTTAAATGACTTCCTGTAGATGGCGTCCTCCTGTACGAATGCATTCTTGAAATCTGCTGTTGAGATTCCTCATTGACCGCTGCAACATCTCAGCTGGGATACTGTGAATTTCATCCTGAATTCTCTATTTTAACTCATCCAGAGTTCTTGGTCGAGTCGTGTACACTTTATTCTTGAGATAGCCCCGCAAGAAAAAATCACAAACGGACAAATCTGGCGATCTAGGGGGCCAGGGAACGTTACCGAATCTTGAGATCACACGGTTACCGAACAATTCTCGCACAGCCACCAATGGTTACTAAAATGGGGGTGTGTTTACTTGCTCAAGGTCACTGTCTCACAGTGCTGCCACTTGCTCATGTCTGTCAATACGCACTTCAAAAATTCCCGTTTTTTTGGGTCACCCTGTATAAAGAGAACATTTTTTTTTAAAAATGGCATTTATATAAATATTTATATAAATAAAGAATTTGAATTATAATTAAACATTATTTCTATATTTACATCATCATCACCACCATCATCATGACTGCACATGTACATGGTGTGATATGGGGGGTGGGGGTGGGGGGGTCACTGGGAAACTGTTATAAAGACTCACTATCCTCTGTTCGTTCACTAGGTATGAATGTGTAAATGTGAGACTTGACAGAATGGGAGTGGTGCGGGGGTGTGTGTGTGTGTGTGTGTCTTTTTTACTGTTTTTACTATTATATACTATGTACATTTTTTGCATTGTATATTTCCCTTTTTATTACTCAAGAAATACTGTTTTTACAAGCACATCAGAATTTCGTTGTGTATGTTCTGTATACAGGGTGTCCCATAAGTCTCCATACATAGGAAAAATAAACGTTTCTTGACATAAACCATTTTTATTTATATAATATGCTCTATATGACTGCCATTTTGTCGGGAACACATTTCAATGCGTGTCCTCCACTGCTGAAGAACTATAAAGAAGAAATATAAAGAAATACATGTTAGAACCATATATGTATGGAATGTATTATGTCTCCTATGTATGGAGACTTATGGGACACCCTGTACAATGACAGTAAAAGGAATCTTGAATCTTGATCTATTATAGTCATGTTCAAAACAAAAAGCTTCGTGATAAATGAAACATATTTGAGTGATAAATGCAAATAATTAAGGCACAGTAGGCCTATCTCTATATTATCTTTACTACAACTACTTATGCCTGTCTGATCTTTGTCATTTTATGGCTATTTTTTTAAAAGGGTTCTGTTCCTCCTCCATTATGAATTAACTGGATAAATTAACAAAGACTACCATCTTTGATGAGACCTTGTGGATTCTGTGTACTGGGTCATGGTCAGGTCAGAGCGCTGGCACATCCCCACCCAAAGGAGGGGTGTGTTAATCCTCTCCGAACGCAGGAATGCCACCACTGGCCCAGCCGTGGTTAGGTCCTGCAGCCGGCAGCGGGGCCTCCAGTGCTAATTGGAGGCTATGAAGCGTTGGGAGGCATGCAAATATCTCCGGCTTTACTCAGATACCCTTCTGTTCCACTTCCAGTCCTCGCCAATCCCCTCATTCCACCTGACTGGAGGAGAGCAGGCGAACACAGCTGCTGGTTTGTTGTCTCCTTCCCTTGGGCCCTGAAGACGGGGGGAGGAAGCAAAGGGGGGAACCTCAGCCACTGTTGCCTTGATTAGGGGCTGGGCTTCCAGGTCCATGTCACGTACTGTACATCAGAGGAGATCAGCAAGCCAGCCTGAAAGTCAGATGACACCGAGCACATGCACAGCGCTCCTTATCCCCCTCCTTTCATCCCTCACATCCCCCCACATCATCTCTTACGGCCATTTCTCCTCGTTCTTATCCACACTCACTTTCTACCCTCCGTCACCCCCCTTTCGCCCTCCTCCCGGTTTCATCTCACCTCTATTCAACCCCCCCAACCCTATTCTCCCATGGGACTGATCAGAAAAAGGCAACATACTGAATGCTGGTGATTACTAAGAGAGGACAAGAGAAGGAAAGCTCCATAAAAAACAACAGGAGTGGCGTTCAGTGGTGGGGGTTGTCTGGGTGGAGGACCAGAACAGACCAGGCACGAGGAAGATGTTTAGACTTGGGCGGAGAGCCTGTCAAAACCATCAGGCTTTAGCCCTTTATGAAGACCTTTCGGTTCAAGACTTGAGAGTCACTTGACATTCAGACAGTGTTAGCGGAATAATTGTCAGGAATCCATCTTCATTATTTTTCTGCTGTTACGTCTTTGGTTTTATGTTGGGTAGCGCTCTCTAAGGGAAGACAGATGACCACTGCCATGACATGATGCAGTAAAAATAAAAGAGTTAAAGGCCTGGTCAACTTTTTTTTTGCTTCGGATGAGTTATGCATCTGTCTGTAAAACGCACGTGCTGAGTTCATTATGGTCGACGATAAGACTAAAAGAACAAGCTGTGAAAGAAATAATTGAATTCAATTTGGCAGCCCTTAATAGATTACTTTAATGTTAAGTAAGTAGACAGACCTTCCCTTTTTGTTTTTTTGTTTTTGTGTATGTGTACATGTGAGTGCGGGTGTAATGTTCTTGTTCTGGCACACATATATTGGATACTTTATAAGCCTTTTTAATATTGCCATTGTTCCAATTTCAATAAAAAGAGTAAAAAAAAAAAAAAATAATTTATTGACTGAATTTTGAAAGGGGAAAAATGCAGTGAATAATGTAACGCAAACTAGTTAAAACTAACTTAACCCTTTCATGCATACTGGTCACTCCAGTGGACAGTTCTATGGCTGTTCTATTGTTTATTCGGGGTTTTTTTGTTTTAGTTCCATATCAGCACACTTATGCATCATCCAAAACACTGCAATTCATACAATTACTGTGACTTTGCTGTTCTTGATAAACCTGATCTGCACTAACATGTTTTAGTGTAAATCAATTGCTAATTGTTATTAGACTGTAATTAACAATTTTTTTTTTTTTTTTTGGTTGCATATCCTCCTGAGACTCAGCAATGCATTTTGTCCTCTGTAGGGGACAAAAGTTTGACAGTTTTACTTTAAAAATGCTGTCCATTACAAAGGACATTCCATTAAAAAAAATCAATCAATCAATAAAAAAAGTTTTAAAAATGTATCTGAAAAAACTGTTGCATTATGCAGTTTCCAATCACGAAAATATTTTAATGTAAAAAAGCTAAAACTGTCCATTTCCTGGGTCTCAGGAGGATATTATATCCATGAAATGAGTAATAACTAATATTAGAGTATGATAAAATGTGAGAAAACAGTAGCAATTTAGCAATTAGCGACATTAAAAACGTTTTTATTTCATAGTTTTCACACAGTATATCACTTTCTGACGATAATTTTTAAATAAATGTTTCTTTGCTTCAAAACTTAAATGCATGGTGTCCAGCTGAGTGGACATTTTTGTAACTCCGTGAAAAATACGTTCACAAAAAAAAAAAAAAAATCAATTGCATTGTTTTTTTCATGCCTAAAGAGGAACAAAAACACTCAAGAAAAAAATATTGACTAAGGTTTTCATAATTCGTGCATGAAAGGGTTAATTTCAATATTTCCTGGCATGTAAGAATTAAAAGGCTTCATGTCGAACCTTTAATAAATAGAGGTTTTGTCAATCATATTCCATGTCTTGCAACCTAACTATATATATATATTTGTCATTTTGCCGCTTTCTTCTTCTCTAAATGAAGGCCTTCCTCTTACTAGTACCTGGAAAAAGAGCTAAAGCTAGTGAATTCATGAAAATAAAAAAAATACTTGGGCATTGAAATCCAAAACTAAACTGAAAGATTCCAGATCAGTTGAATTTTTTTTTCAAGGTAGATAAGAAGAAAATTCACGATTGTTAGACTTGTACTCCAACAGTGAATCCACCTCCATACACAAGAGAAAAAAGGGTTTAGAAATGTTTTAGAGTGAGAGAAATTAGGGTTTAAAGGTTACACATTGGAAACAGTTTAGGTGGACCTATTTGCACAAATGGAATATAAAACATTTTCATACTGTATGAAAACTTGAAAATAAGAATTTGTGTTTTTTCATTACCTCAGATTGAGTTGTTTAGATTTTCAGATGGAGCCGGTCCACACTGTGTTGCACTGACATGTTTCTGAAAAACTAAACACCAGCTCTTCAAGGAGTGAAACTTGGCTTTTTTAAAAAATGGAATTATGCATTTTTAAACATTTCCCTGTGGTCTACATAAACTGTAAATGCTATACTTGGGTCTGAATTCTTCATTAATTCAACTCCACAGGTCCATCTTCAACCCTATTTCTGAGTAATGACACCAGAAAGGTCGTTTTGAGCGCTGGCCCTTTAAATGCACATGACCCCCGCCCCCTCCAGGCTGTTGGCTGTGCTGCCCTGTCCCGTTCAACCAACAACTGAACATTTTAGGGTTTTGGCTCAAAGTTTGGACATATTTTCATTTTTTACTACAACTGCTGCTGCTGACAAACAATTATGTCGTACTCTGAGAAATGTTCGTCGGAAGTCTTGACCTTATATGTGCAAATGTTGTGATGTAACTAGTTACAAAACGTAACAAATTAAGAAGGGATTTTAGAAATTCACTCAATTTTTGTCGGAATGAATATAAAGATAGATTTGCAGCACCTGAAGGGTTCAAATTCAGACTCACTCAACTGTTCCGGTCCCCAAATACAGAAATAAATGAACCAAAGACTAATAAAAGTGGGTCTACTGAGAAAACCAGAGAAAATACCTATGTAAAGATATACTTTCATGTCAAATATTTGAGTATAGTTTTAATTTATTACAATTTTATTTTTATATACCTAATATTTGGAACCAATATTTACTCTTAAAGTCTTTGAAAAGGTTCATTAAGCCTCTTTGTGTTATTTATGCAATAAATTACGTCAATTTTTCAAATAGGATTTTATATTTTTTGTGTGTTTTTTGTCCTTTTGTGTTGATATAGTAGGTTAAAATGAAAAAAATAATGGGCAGATGAGATAGATGAAGTTGTGCTGAAAAAAAAAAAAAAAAAAAGATACCAAACATGGGTATAGTAAACATTTTTTTCCAATAGTATACAAAGGCAAAATCAACAGTACTCAAAAACGGCCAAAATAGGCTCAGACCCTTAAGGGTTAAGAGAGTGTTTTGCTTTTTTCCAAGTTCTTTGGGACTATTGTAGTTTCTGTTGCACATATGGAAGGTAAAGGTGAGGTGACAGACATTCATTGGTAGCACCATATGTGTAATTTTGACAACCCCCAGTAACACAAAACCTCTGCTTTAACTGTCTTTAACACATCATATCCATATAGTCAATTCATATGGTGTGTTTATAAGTAAAGGTGTGTCTTGTGCTTGGGGGCCAAACCATAAGGGGGCCCCAAAGTGTTCTGTAGCAGTATGCCGATAGGTGTAATGATAATAATAATAATAATAATAATAATAATAATAATAATAATAATAATAATAATGTTACATCGGTTCTATATCGTGCTTTTCTAAGTACTCAAAGATGCTTTACAATAAGCAGCCTATGGACAAACACACAACAAACAGGGTAAAAACAGACAGAGTTAATACAAAAGGGCAAACAAAGAACAAATAATACCAAAACATAAAATAATAACAAAACAAAAAATATGCAATTTGTAATGTACACATGTAAATCTCAAAATTCTTCCAAATTCCTCAATTTTGCAGATTCGTTTCTTAATGCTTGCGTAATTCATAAGTAACTTTAAACTTCAGGTTTATGTTTCATCAAATCCTGTTTTTCATGCGTTTTTTTTTTTTGTTTGTTTTGTTTTGTTTTTTGCATCTTTGGTCACAAAACCATGAGAGTCTTGCAACATGGAACTACTATTTTATAGCCACGAACAAAGATATCATCACATTTTCTCTGTTTATTTATTTATTCATTTTAATCTTAGGCCAAAATCATGCCCTGCACATCCAGCTTTAAACACACACAATTTACATTTTTTCCATTTTGCAACTTTTCTAAACTTCTCTTAAACATCACTTCGCAATGATATATTAGTAGCAGACCAGCCTCAAGGGGCCCGTGTCCCTCCCACATAACAGTGTTGATTAGCACTGGCCTTATAAGTGTTAGTTGGCAAAGAAAAGTATTCAGTCCAACAGTTATATTTTACTTGTTTCTCTTGTATTTTTATATTACACTAAGCTTAATACATTCTACTGATATATAATAAATGAATGAATTTCCAAAGGGGCTCTGGGCATTGGTTATATATATATATTTGGTGTGTACTGAAACAGCACAGTATGTTGAGAAAAAGAAACGGGAACAAAAGACGTCGTTCGATGTGGAACTTTAACCCTTTCATGCATAGTGGTCACCACAGCGAACAGTTATTCTACAGCTGTTTTCTTGTATATTCATGGATTTTGTTGTTTTAGTTTCATATCAGCCAACACAGTGGATGCTTATGCACCATCTCATACACTGCAACTGATTACATTACTGTACCTTTGCTGTTCTTGATAAACATGATCAAACATGTCTGAGTGTAAATCAGTTCCTTGTTATTGTTATTAGACTGTAATTAACAAGAAAAGTAGTTTGTTTGTTTTTTTTTTTGCATATTATCTCCATGAAATGAGTAATGACTAGTATTGAGTATGTTAAAATGTAAGAACACATCAAATTAGCAGCATTAAAATGTTTTTATTTCATAGTTTTCTCACAATATACTGGATCTATAAATGCATGTTTCTTTGCTTCCTCAAAAATTAAACACATGGTGTCCAGCTTAATGGATATTTTCTCAACTCCATGAAAAATAGCTTCATAAAAAATGTATTTGCATTGTTTTTTTAAAGCCTAAAGAGGAATAAAATCACTCAAGAAAAAAAATCTTGATTAAGGTTCTCCTAATTCATGCATGAAAGGGTTAAATCCGCGCAAGTTCCACACGGACATATTGAAGGGGCGCACATAGAACCCAGGAGTTGGATGTTGAAAGTGTGTAAAGTTTCGCTACATTAGTTTAGTTATATTAGTTATGGACTGCACCCCCCCACGTATATAACTGCCCCCCGACAAAAAAAATCCCCCCCTCTGTGGTTTTGACAAATCACACCTTACACACACACGCACACACACAAATACACAAGGTGGCCTAAACAGTTTGTTACTTGTCCTAAAATAAATAATTAGGTTAATTTCATCGTCAGTGTTGCTCTTCAGTTTGTTAAAACAGAATACCAGTTTGTCCTCTTCTTAATGTTGCACTTCATGTGGAATTTTTTTGTTGTTATTTTTATGCAGAATGTGAACTGACAGAACTGTGATTAGATTTGTGTTGTTTGTTCAAAACTACCTTTCAGGGAAAAGTGGAATACTAATGTTTAAAATACATTTAGTAATATTTTATTTAAGTTATTTTCTATTTGATTTATAGCAGCAGAATTATATTACTCCTGTTTTCTATAGTCTCCGAAAAATGGAAGAAAAAATGTTCAAAAATTCATAATAAATGCATTAAAGTATTTTGAGGGGTTTTCTTTCTTCCCGTAACCGGACCGGGAAAAAAAATGATCCGTGGATTTCAAAACCGAACGGAAAATTCTGTGTACCGTTACAGGCCTAATACAGTATTGGTGTGGAAATGTGACTTACAGGGCACCATCAGACTCTAGGATCACGGCTGCCCCTCGTAGGCCCTATCTCATGTTTCTTAGTTCCCAGGTTTGCAGTTGTAAGTATTTATTCGAGGTACTGTCACAGGTGTGGGCCCATGGAATCATTCTAGCACTTCTAGCATCGCTTGCAGCTGTCCTATCTGAACTTCTCTGTCCTTGATATAAGAAGGACCTGATTCAGCTGCTTTTTTGGTGAGACACAGTGAGCATTCCTTTTCATTACAGATTGAAAGCTGCCCCTTTGCCATCTTACATTTTCTCCCTCAGCCTCTCCTCCTCAGCTGCGTCCTCTTCGAACTCTGACCGATGCGTATGTGACAAGCATTCGGGTGGGGAATGCAGTAACTTTTCGGCATACCGAGCATAAATTAGAACTCCGTCTTGTCTGCGTTTGTCCTCCCCTCTGTTCGTATCTTATTTCCCTTAGGTCCCCTTTGAGGTCCAACACCAGATGCACAAGGCTACCGAGAAAGGACAAGTGCTGAATAGTCCATCCTCGGTGCTACCACACACTATGCTTCCTGCCCCGCTAATACCTCAGTACCACCCCTCTGTTCCCCTTTACTCTCAAAGGAAGTCCCCCTTTCCTGAAACCATCACTCTTGGCACCCTTAGGTCAGGACTAAAATTTGACTTATGGGCTCAGACAGGGACATGCTCTGCAGCTTGTGTTTGTGCAGCAGCTAAGAGCAACACATATGGCCGAGCAGTCTGTGGAACTGGTTTCTAGCGGTTGTGGGCAGAAACCACCGTGTTTTCTCTGCCTCCCCTCTGATTGAAAGAAGTCTACATTTGTTTTTTCCACATCTAGACTCAGCCGTTTGCACTTTTGGCCTATTTGAGCCCACTGGAACTGCTGCTACTGCATGAAGCATGAGAATACATTACCAAACTCACATTTCAAATGAGTTGTATGACTGCAAAACAGCTTTGATGCTGCTGCATGTCCAGCTGAATGTAGTCTGTGAGGAATAAGCCAAGGGCCATAACATCACTTTGGAAAAAAGGCAACACAAGGTATTGCACGTGTTTACCTCAGAGTATTGCCAAACTGTGTTGCATGTGCAGTAGCTTGTTTTCCTGGATTTCTACAAAAAAAGGTGGCAAGTACAAAGTTAGAATGACCAACAAAGTACAAAGTACAAGAAGTTAGCATGACAGAATACCAAAGTTAGCATGGTCACAACAATATAAAACACACCACAATGACCACGATTGGATTTTTTTTTCATAGGAGAAATAGTTTGATGTTGTTTTCCAATAGGCTATGGCTACTAGCAGTGCATACAAGTACTGGAGGAGTTATTTTTACATTTATTCAAGAACTGAAAGTTAAGCTAACAGCTATAATCTATGTCGTGGAAATTTACCGTTCAACTGATGACCCACACAAAGAAAGAGGGGGAAAGTTAGAGTTAAAATAATAAATGCATTTATTGAGAAATCAATCACAGAAAAAGCTCTGTAAGTGAAGTCTGATTAACCATGAAAATATTAAAGATTATATAGACCAAAAATCCAACCCCCCCCAATGGTGACATCCAAATGACAACCCCATATGTTAATCATACCACTCCATACCAGTCCTTCCGGTTCCAGGGGGTAAGAGGCCATATTGGCCTCTTACCCCTTACCTTGTTTAAATAATATCTAGCATGCAGGCGCCATCACATAACCAGACATTTAGGTGTTTGGGTTTTAACTCAAAGTAAGAACTTCGTTCCCGAGTCGGGGGTGTTACAGAGTGGTAAACATCACACATAACAATGACTCAGCATGTACTTAACAGTATAACATATTAAAAGAGTATAAAATATAAAGAGTATAAAATATAAAAAGTAAATTTTTCCACCACAGCTAAACCGACAAGCCACCCCCATTGAAACTATCCTGTCCTTCACTAAAACCAAAGTTGAGGTTCTCTCGGCTTTCTTTTTTGATACTAATGAGTAATCTGCATTTTTCAGACACAGTGTTATATACATATGATGATACACTGATAGCAGGAAAAAATAAATTATTAAAAATTAAAAAAATTATGATGATACACTGATAGCAGGAAAAAATAAATTATTAAAAATTAAAAAAAATTATGATGATACACTGATAGCAGGAAAAAATAAATTAGCTAACTAATAATAATGGATTGGATTTTATACAGCGCTTTTCTAGACACCCAAAGTGCTTTACATTATCGACCCATTATTCATTCGCTCTCACATTCTCTCTCTGGTGGTGGTAAACTACATGTGTAGCCACAGTTGCCCTGGGCAGACTGACAGAAGCGTGGCTGCCAATCTGCGCCTACGACCACCACCAAACATTCATACACATTCATACACCAGTGTGAGTGGCACTGGAGGCAGGAAGGGTGAAGTGTCTTGCCCAAGGACACAACGGACTGACTAGGACAGAGCGGGATTCGAACCAGCAACCGGTTATTGGACAACCCGCTCTACCACCTGAGCCACAGCCACTCCAACTGACCTGACAAGACTATTTCTCAGGCTGTGGTCACAAAGTTTCAGAGATCAAGAGGGCGTGGCTACTAAATAGTCTGATATTTTTAGATGCAGACAAAATATATTTTGCGTTCATACAGAATTTGGTTATCTTATTGGCTGTATAAGTATTTTTTCTTTAACATTCACAAATGGAATTTTCACAACTTGCAACTTCAAAGCAGATAAAGTCTCACGCCCCCCCCTGGGATCTCTGGCACCCCCCCTGAGGGGAGCATGCATCCCACGTTAAGAACCACTGATCTAAACTATTGGCTGGCGCAGCACTTGAAGGTTATTAAAATAACTGTTTTGTACCAACTCAGTTTTAGTTTGGAGAATAAAACTTTATGATACCATAATACAGATGTGTGTAAACAATGAGTTTTATACTCTATTGAGTGAGTAACGCAGTTTTTTTTAAATGTTCTTCTACACTTTTCCCTTGAAAAATAATGCCAATTTTTATTTTTTATTTATTTATTTTCAAAAATGACAAAAACACTAAGGTATCTCATTTACCATCTGAGTAATTGTGACATTTTTGCATTTATCACTGTTTTCTCAAGTTTTGCACTGACAGTCACTAATGTATATGCAGTTTTCCATATTATGGCGTTATGTGTGGTGACTTGTTATATTGATAAATTAAGGTGATCCCTGATCCACCGAAACTGTCATGCTCCTCCAACCAAAAATATCAATAAATGAAAATCCAGGCACACTCATGTACAAGGAAATTTAATGGCTTTGGACAGGTAGTCAGGGTCCTCACCTTGCTATGTAAAGTCAGTCAAATATATCAATACACCACCTGTAGACAGGCCAGTCAATACATAGACACAACACCACAAGCCACTCTCCAGTCCAGCCACAAGTTTACAGACATTAAAGTATCACAATACAGGCAGAGGTCTGGAAGTCACCACAAAACTACAGTATTAAGTATCACAGAGCATTGAGGACCAATAGTATAAGAGGATCCCAGAGTAATAATAATGACATGCTGGAAAAATCTAAATCTGACCAAGTGTATTTTTCTCATTTCTAATCCAAATATCTCATCACACTTAAAATAAGACATAATCACCAAAAGCATAGGTGTCAAACATGCGGCCCGGGGGCCAAATCTGGCCCACCAAAGGTTCCATTCTGGCCCGTGGGATGAAAGTGCAAAAATTTACCTCAACAGTCAAGGTTGTCAAAAATCATTTTGGTTCAGGTTCCACATACAGACCAATGTGATCTCCAGTAAAAATAACAACACAATAACCCATAAATAATGACAACTACAAATATTCTTTGAGAAAAATTATGTGGAAAAAAATTTAAGCGAAAAAAATTGCATTGTGAAAATATTTACATTTGCAAAACTATTCTTTCACAATAGAATGCAAATAAATACATAAACAAAAACAAAGATGAACAACCCAAAATGTGTAATTTGAACAATATTCTGCCTGTTACTAAATGTTTTGTGCATTTATGGATCCACTGTGATCTGTAGTTGTGTTAATAATAAGAGATGGAATATTGTAGAAATTGTTCAAATTTTAGTTCCAAACTCCAAAATTTTAACATTATTCTGCCTGTTACCAAATGTTTATGTAACATTGTGTGTAAATGCAAATGTACAAATAATAAGTTGAGGCATAATATTGTTCAAATTACGCTAATTTTTTAAATGAAATTTCTGTTTTTTCAGGTTATTCACATCTTTTTTGTAAAATGTAAATATTTTCATAATATAACTGGAGGTTTTTTGTACTAAAACAAAAAGAAAAACTTGAATTTGTCATTATTTATAGGTTATTAAGTCATTATTTTACCGGTCTGGCCCGCTTGAGATCAAATTGGGCTGAATGTGGCCCCTGAACCAAAATGAGTTTGACACCCCTGACCTAAAGAGTAACATTTCAGTGAGATATAAGAACTTATTTTTCGACAATAAATCTTGAAAATCTTATTTCAAGAAATCTTACCAAGACAATTTTCACTTGTTCCATTGGCAATTTTTTACTTGAATTAAGCAAAAAAAAAAAAAAAAAATTCTTGAATTAAGAAAAAAATTAAAAAAATAAAAATCTGCCAATTGAACAAGTGAAAATGATCTTAGTAAGATTTCTTGAAATAAGATTTTCAAGATCTGTTGTCTAAAAATAAGTTCTTATAAGTTTCTGTTGTTTTTAATTGTATGGCTTTTGTATCTTTTTTTTAATCCATTCTTGTATTTTATTCTTTTATTTGGGTTTTATGTATTCTTCTGTACAGCACTTTGGTCCAATGTGGTTGTTTTAAAGTGCTTTACAAATAAAGTTGGATTTGATTGGATATATCTCACTGAAAAGTTAGTCTTTAGGTGATTATGTCTTATTTTAAGTGTGGTGAGATATTTTGATGAGAAATGAGAAAAATACACTTGGTAAGATTTAGATTTTTTCCAGTGCTCACACTGTGAACACACAAACTGCCCAAATAAAGTCTTTACCTGGATTTAACAGAGTAAACAAATATGACCCATCCAATAGGTAATAATTACTGCAACTGAAAAGAAGTTATTAAACCTTACTGGATGCAATGAGTAGCTTGTTGTTTATTTATCCTGCGGTGGTAGAAAACATATAACTCTGTTTCAGAACGGTCAGATTAATGTCCTGCACCAAGCAAGAAAAAGATGTTAAAACTACAAACACTGACTTAAAAAGTGTCCAATCCATTATTAAAACCTGGAAAGATAGTAAAGAGGCATCATCTTTGAAAAACAAATAAACTCTTAAATTATACCTTCATTATTATCGGTAGCTAAAAATAATAATGCAATTTTGAAGTTGTAATTTTTTTTCTTTCAGTGAACAAATAATGGGTTTCCAGCTTACACCTCACAGCAGAATGGCAATAAATCAAGCTGTGAAAGTGACATAGATAGATAGATAGATAGATAGATAGATAGATAGATAGATAGATAGATAGATAGATAGATAGATAGATAGATAGATAGATAGATAGATAGATAGATATGTACTTTATTGATCCCGAAGGAACTTCTGTGAACTCCGTTGCCCTCATACATACACACATGACACAGCGAACAAACATATGTACAATAGTGCAAATAAGGATAGAATGGTGTACAAAAAAAATTATAATAAAAATCAGTAATAATGATAGTAATAATAATAATAAAAAGTGACATAACCATAAAAATAAAAGTGACAGCCAATAATAAAAAGACACAAACAAAAAACAAATAGCTAGTCTACACAATTAAAACACAATAAAAACACATGAGGTAGTCACTAAGTCACTAAGATGCAGTCATCATCATCATCGTCATCATCATCATCACCATCATCATCATCACCATCAACATCACCATCATCTTTATCATCATCATCATCACCATCTTCATCATCATCATCACCATCAACATCACCATCATCTTTATCATCATCATCATCATCACCATCTTCATCATCATCATCACCACCATCATCATCATCACCACCATCATCATCACCATCAACATCACCATCATCATTATCATCATCATCATCATCATCACCATCTTCATCACCATCATCACCATCACCACCATCATCATCACCATAATCATCATCATCATCATTACCATCATCATCATCATCATCATATTACTGCACTATTTGCAGTCGTATATTATATAACATTCATTCACCATAAAATTAAAAGTGACATAGCCTATAATAAAAAGACACAAACAGAAAAATAAATAGCTAGCCTACACAATTAAAACACAATAAAACACACAAGGTAGTCACTGTGTCACAAAGATGCAGTCATCATCATCATCACCATCACCACCATCATCATCACCATCACCATCATCATCATCGTCGTCATCATCACCATCATCATCACCATCACCACCATCATCATCATCATCATCATCGTCATCATCACCATCATCATCATCATCATCATCATCATCACCATCATCACCATTCACTCTCCTCTGTACACCTACACACCCACACAGACACAGGAGAACATGCAAACTCCGTATGAACCCAGGGTCTTGTTGTTTAGAGACAACAGTGCTAACCACTGCATCGCCACATAGAATATAGAACATTATCTGAATAAGTGTATATGTATTTATAATATAGAAGAATGCATAAAATAAGATATTATTGTAGTGAATTAATACAGACTACCACGATTAGGAGATATTATCACATTTATTAATCATTGTATTTGGAGTAAATATTTAAAGTGCATGTAAATATTATAGTTAATATTAAAAACGGTTGATTATGCAAATCTGATTGTGTGTGAGGTGACTAAAAAAAGTGTATGTGAATGGTCTGTATGGATGCTTTGTGTTATTGGAAAAATACATATATAAAAAAAAGTGTGTTAACAAAGCAAAGGAAGCAAAATTGATTTACTTATTAGTTTGTAAAATTACTTACTTCAATTATTGCATTATGTATTTGTTGTGCTTGAATGCTAAAATTAGGAAAAATGTATTGTTTAATTGTTGTATTAAGGTAGTGATAAAGGTGTAAAAGCACTTGAAGGGTTGGATTAAATAAGTTTATACTTCTTCCTACTCCTTTTCGACCACGCAAAATTCAGACTTGCACGTACTTGAAGATAGATTCTGTTCATTTAAATGTTATTTTGTTGTTGTCTTAATTTGCTTCCTTTTGTTTTATTTTGTTTCATTGCATGTTCGAAATAAAATAAATAAAACAAATAAAAAGGGGGTGGAGTCTATAAGTTATACTTCTTTCCACTCCTTTTTGAGTGCTGAAAAATTTAGTTTGAATATGTTGTATGGTTCTTTGTTATCTGATGATTCTATGTGCTCGAAATAAAACTAAACTAACTAACCAACTAACTAACTAGAAGCACTCGGAGAGCACAGACCTCCGCCAAGGCTGATCAGTGGCCCCCCCCGTGGGCCCCCCCACCCCCGATCACCACCAAAATGTAATCATTTCTTCCTTATCCCATTTCCAACAAACCCTGAAAATTTCATCCAAATCTGTCCATAACTTTTTGAGTTATGTTGCACACTAACGATCAGTGCCCCCCCCCCCCCCCCGTGGGCCCCCCCACCCCCGATCACCACCAAAATGTAATCATTTCTTCCTTATCCCATTTCCAACAAACCCTGAAAATTTCATCCAAATCTGTCCATAACTTTTTGAGTTATGTTGCACACTAAAGGACAGACAAACAAACAAACAGACAGACAAACAAACAAACAGACAGACAAACAAACAAACAAACCCTGGCAAAAACATAACCTCCTTGGCGGAGGTAACTAACTATGCTGCCCCCGTCGTATAATAAGGGAAAGAAAAGAGTTTTATATTTAGACAAAATGAACAAACAACAAAAGAAACATGTGTTTAAAACCCAATATCAGAAAGTGATATGAAAACAATGAAATAAAAACATTTTTAATGCTGCTAATCTGATGTCTTCTCACATTTTAACATATTCTAATGCTAGTAATTACTCACTTCATGGAGATAATATGGAAAAAAAAAAACCTTCTTGTCTAACAAATAGCAACTGATTTATACTTAAACATGTTAGTGCAGATCAGGTTTATCAAGAACAGCAAAGTTACAGTAATGGTCTGAATGTCAGTGTATGGGATGGTGCGTAAGTGTTCACTGTGTTGGCTGATGTAGAACTAAAACATCCAAACCCATGAATATACAAGAGAACAGCTGGAGAAGAACTGTCCACTGGAGTGACCTATGCATGAAAGGGTTAAGTATACTCACTCACATACAAATTTGAGGTACCGCTCCTTTACTTGCCAATTTTTTCTGTTTTCTCCACAACATCAGAAGAATTTTTTTTGTAGTTTTTATACCACTGTGCTTGTTTGACAGCTTTTAATGTACCGTACTTTCCGGGCTATAAGGTGCACTGGAATATAAACCACACCTGACTATAAGCCGCGGCTGACTTTAAGTCGTATCTGATTATAAGCTGCAGGTGTCCACGTTGTCACATGAGATATTTACACAGAAAGATGGTAAACAGAAAGATTATTTAAGTATTTATTTCCATACCTTAACTGCTTTTTTCCAAACAGTGCCTGTAACACATCAGTAAAACGACTCTATCTTCATCTTCCTTCTGCTCTTTGAAACCACTGCAGTCGTCTTCTTCAGTGTCAGAGTTGAACAGCCTCAAAGGCTCCATCACACACCTTCTACGTCTCTCCTCCGTTGTTGCTGAATGGCACTTCCGTGCTGCAGCTCTATTTCCTTCTTAGACAGACACATCAATCGCTTTTAACTTAAAAGCTGCAAAATATGCATTTCTTCATGTTTTCCATGATGAGGGTTTGTGCATGACCCGCAAAATGATTGTTAAAAGTTAAGCTTAAAACTTCTCCTCTTCATCACCTCTTCCACCTGTCTGTCTCACTTTTGTGCTTCCTGCTAGAGCGCCCCCTGGAGGCCGTTAGCCCGTATAAATCTATACTCGAGCTGCACTGCTGTATAAGCCGCAGGGTTCAAAACAAGAAAAAAGTAGCGGCTTATAGTCCAGAAAGTATGGTACTTTTAAAATGCAGACTGGGTGGGCTAAGAAGCCAGAATGTGGAAATAAGCCCTTCCTTCTGCAGCTCTCTCCTCTCTGTCCAAATCAAAAGACTAAATATTAATGTATAAATAATTCTGCAAGATTCCATGTGAAGATGTAGAGTAGTACAATCATGTCCAGGTTGGAAATCTCATAAATCTTCAGTAATTACAGCTCTCAGTCAATTTTTTTTCCCTATTTATTTATTTTTTAACCTGTCCTGTTCAAAAATTCGAATATCCCCTCCAATACGACTCTACACTCTAAAAAATGATAAGTTGGCTCAACGTAAAAAAACTGAGGCAACAATTTGCATTAATTTTTTAAAGTTATTTCAACTTGGCAAATTGCTTAAATACCACAAGACTTCTCTAGTTAGGTAAACACTATTACTTTAGTACAAACAACATGGTTCCACGTCGTAGAAATGCAGCAATAGAGGAATTAGTAAAGCGTCTTTAGTTTCACTTTCACTGTACGCCCCCCCCCAGCCCGGTGTCATCTGTTATTATTATTTGTACATACTGTATATGTTATATTTCTGTGCAGAGATGGAAATATAAAAGACAGTTAATGCAAACATACCTGTTTGTACTCTTTTATTCCCTCACCCAGTGAGAATCAATAAGAGAATCGATAAGGAATCGGATCGATAAGCAATATTGATAATGGAATCAGAATCATTAAATTCTTAATGATTCCCATCCCTACTGACGTAATACTTGACCATGCAGGCACGCACTGTGTTTACGGACATAAGTATGTTTCCTTGCCGCTCCTCCTCCTGGGATGCAGAATTGTGACATTAGTCGCATTTCAGTGACGTAAAGGTCGGATAAATGCGACCTGGCCGTTCAGACTGAAGTCGTATCGGAAAATATCCGATATGTATCGGATTTAGGACCACATATGAAAGTGGCCTGGGTCGGATTTGAAAAAAAATCTGATTTGTGCTGTTCAAACTGTCTTTAACAGAACAGATACAGGTCACATATGGGCAAGAAAATCGGATTTGGGCCACATTTGCTGCAGTCTGAACGTAGCTTTAGTCACAGATAGGAACACATTGGGGTTTGACTTAACAATGAACTCCAACAAATATATTGTGAGGCAATTTTTAGTGAATTAATTCAGTTTGTTGTTCCTGTAGTGAAATTTGGCCTCTGCATTTTACCAATCCTAATACACACACAACACCTAGCATTAGCATTAGCACTTAGTACATTTGGAGCAGTGGGCTGCCATTGAAGGCAAATAAACCTACAAAAACCTGTTTTTTAATGGCAGCGAAAACTGGAGGATGTGAAGGGAACCCATGTGAACACATAATTACACATTTTAGCAAGACAGATATGTTAACCCCTACACCACCGTGCCACCCAATCACACCTTTACAGACTGTAACCAATCCCTGATGACTTTTCATAACACTATAAATATCCAATCAATGTAATTCCTGACAGGCTTTGTTGAAAATCATCATGCTCCATCGGAACATTACGAGACAATCTTGTGAAATCAGTGAAATGTGTTCTTGGTCTACAAGTGATACAATGGTTTAACTACAGAATGTGAATACTTCTTCCACCTTTTTTGTCTTCGCTTGATGCAGATAAAATCTCCAGCACAACTTGTCTTGTGCCTTGAGCTGCTGTAAATGTTACAATTAGATAGTGGGACCCAGGAACCCACAGAGCTTCATTGTGCTCCTAATCCTTCTGTCAGAGCAGACTGTCTGTCCAAGGCCAGTTTCTTCAGGCTCAGGAAGGAAAGACAGTGAAGAATCAGAGGAGTGAAACAGGCAGAGGAGGGACGGGCTGATAACGACAAGAGCTAGAGGAAGGAAGAGGAGAGTGAGGAGTAAAATATAAACAGTGAGAGGTGGTGCTCGTCTGCTCTGGTAACCGGCGGTAATGGCTGTGCCCTCTTTCATGTTGCATCGTTGGAGATTTATTTGGATGTCAGTATCAGGGGAGTGGGACCTGCAGGACATGGCCTGACAGGATGACCCCTGACCTCTCCTCTTGCCAGAGCCGCTTGGGGTCCCATGAAATACCCAAGGGGCCCCAGGACTAGCCAGAGTGTGTCAGGGCCCTCAGCGGTGTCAAATAGCTCAGGGCCTTTTTCAAATGTATTTTTCAAAAGGGGGGAAATCAATAAGTTGGGTCGGAGAGAGGCGGCTGCAGAAACATGAGCCTGTGATATTTACTTTGCTGTAAGGCACAGCATGTTCAGAGCACTTGTCAAAGATGCGTCTCCAAGAGTATGTTTGCTTGTGAGACAAAAATAAGTCAATAAATGGACCCGAAGTCACTTTTTTTCCTTCTTCTTCTTCTTCTCTCTCTCTTTTTTTTTTCCGCAATCATCTGGAGTGGCAGGCAGTTTTTACACTCAATAGTTTACATTTAGCATTTGCTGTTAGTATTCTCTGTAACTATTGATCTTTAATGGTAGACTGCGATTAATAATGTATTTAGAAGAAAGTAAAAGTGAAATCATACTTTTCTACAGAGGGTCATGCACTTCAAGAACCAGTTAGTGCATTTGCAGTACCATATAAAAGCATTACATTTCACTCAAACAGTGCAGACCTCAATGTTTCACACAAATTAAGGTTATATATATATATATATATATATATATATATATATGTTTTCCTCCTTTTTTGTCAGTTTGTGCCACCAAGCTGCTGAAGGACTGAAAACAAAGGGAATGAATAAGTGTCAGAAGTGTGCTACTGATGACAGCCACTAGATGCTAGTCCAAAAATACCTGTTTCCCATTGACTTCCATTGAAATTCTCTCTAAAAATAGTCCCTTTTTCCATGAGTCAGTCTGGGTTCATGATTTTATTTGTACCCTATAGCACTAATAGTAGGTGTTGACGTCTGCTTTGTTGGGTTAAAACTGGCACAATTTCCAAATTTTTGTTAATTGAATCAAACATATTTTTTTCCTGATACGCAACCCAGATCTAAATGTAGTTAAAGGTAGGAGATGTTTTCCTGGAGCTTTTTTTTTGTTTTTTTTTTACTATATTGCTTAAAATCTCCTTCACACCCCAACTGGAACCAATTAATTAAATGCTCTAACACAAAAATAAAACTGTGGAATGGACAGGACTGAAAAAACACCATCCAATCATTTTAACCGGCCCATTGAAATGATTGAATTGTGATATGTCTGTCAAATTCAACTGCCATTTGCCCCCCCCCCCCCCCCCCCCCCCTGCAAGTACTTCAGTACTCTGGAGGTGTGGCTTCAAGGGGAAGTCTGAAGAAAGGGGTTTAGACTTTTTTAGACTATTTTCAAATGTAGCTTGCTTGAACCACTTTTCCAGGATCTCCTACCCTACCTTTAATAAAACTGACTTAAAAAGACCTGAAGTCCCACCTTCTCTGGTTGTGCCCCATGGGACCTTCTTTTGTTTAAAAAAAAAAAAAAAAAGTAATACAACCAGCGGTGAGAGAAAAGTAATTTTTTTTGTTCCTGTTTGAATTATGCATCATTTACACATATGACTTTTGTTAATTTAATTTTATGAGTCAAGAAAGTTGCAGTTTGTGGTAAATTTAAGTACCAGACTGTTAAAAAATGGAAGTATAAAGACGACACTCTTGAAAATTATGGAGGTAACTTCATTGTAACCGTGTCTGTCCACAATCGGTTCAGTCAGAAGATGTCTCTGCAACTTCAGCATGACCAGACTAGGCAGATTTTTTTGTCCTTTAATATTTTTTCACCTCACTCTTCAATATTTAGATGAAATGTACACAGGGAGTGGCTAGTTTGTTGTTCGCACAACAAGAGTTGCAGTCCATTAAGCTGTTTAACGCAATACTAAATGTTTCTTTACTATCTACAAACTGTAACCTCCTTGACTCGTGAAATTACCTCTTAAATGGCCACAAATCATATCATATCAGTTATCACCGTTGACCTGGTACAATGGTTAATCTATCAAAAATAAATTACATTGTCACAATCATTTCATTTTATATTTTATTCCACCTATGAATTCCGTCTATGAATTTCCTTGTTACCAGATTTTATGGATGTACGTTATAAAGGGTCTGTCCCTTGCCAAAGTTGGATAAAAGCTAAGTTTCCTGAAAATTTTCCGTAATCATGCTGGCAGGAAGCAATCATGACTGTTTATCGGAGGTAACGGTGGTCACCAATTCATAGAAGCCCACATCACAGTTCTAAAGTGGAGCAGTAGACCCCCAGAGGCTGTGATTTGCAGTAATTTTAGAACAGCTAAGGGTTATTGTTAAGAACAAGTTTAAAATCCCACTGAAAGACTGCAACGTGACATGGTAGGGAGCGTAAAACACCAGGAAGGGCCTACAAAACAGACAATATAGTCTAGTCTGTGACTGTCAAACGGAGTCCGTTCAGCTCTGGCAGGCTGGGCTGGGCATTTCACAGGGAGGGCAGTTCTTGTCCGGGGGGGGGGGGGGGGGGGCAGAGCTTGCCCCCCCCTCACAGCCACACCCCTGGTTTGAGTGCGAACTCACCAAAAAAAATGGTAGAGTGGTTGACCCCTTGCATTCATGAAGTGCATGGGGAAAAAAAAGATAAAATGAGCAAAAAGCAGCCAGGTGGTGTCACATAGGGACGAACCTTAGAGGGAAGCATTTAGGGACACATATGGAGCAGCAAACTTAATGGAGAACAGTGATAGTGTCCCATTTTAAACCAAATGTAAATGCTTTATTATTATTAGATTGCATTTGTTTTATTTGCATTGACTATCATGTAAACTGTTTTACTGTAATAGCTGTAATAGTAAAGTATCTGATATAAGCAGATGTTTCAAGAAAGGGGCAGGTATTATTAATTTTCTTCATCCTGCTTCTTTCCAATCATTTAGACTGGAATCAATAAATAAAATGAAATGAATTAATGAATTATTATTATTTTTATAACCTTTATTTAATCAGGAAAAAAAAGCTCATTGAGATTAAAAATCTCTTTTTCAAGAGTGTCTTGGCCAAGACAGCAGCAGCAGAACTTACACAAAATGGAAATCACAGTCATACATCTACACTAATATACATAAACACAATAAAAGCCAGTACTAAAAACAAACTTAAAACGGATAAGAACATGCATATAAAATGTCACCATTAATGTAAAAGGTACTAAAAGTACAATGTTCCTTAAAAGTATCTCAAAGCCGAACCCAATTAAGTCAATTGGAAAAATATCTACATCCACATTTGTCTTTTACCCATTCATTTAAAATCACGTTAAATGTATTAAAATGTGTAAAAAATTATATGTATTATGTATTATAACAACATTCGTCAAATATATATATTGTCAGGTATTACTGTGGCAAAAAGTACTATATTTTCCTAATCCTCACTATATTCTCTGCTGTCTGAAACTAATCTGACCTTAATCGAGGCCTGGATGCCTAAATGCAGCACTCTCAGGTTTATTTTGTCTTGTGTATATTTTAGGAGGTCTTTGATAATATTTTCTTTTTTTATATTCTGTTCTATCCACAGTGTAAAAGTAAAAGTACTTTACATTAAAGACATGAATTACATGAACAAAGGTCACTATTAGCATTCACGTGTGCACCTAAGTGCTCACACTATCCTGATGAAAATCAAATATTTTCTTTACCTATTCACACCCTCAAGACTACGCAGCTATTGTGAAATTATAAAATTGCTCTGACAGCATTGTTTTTCTTCTTCACCCAAGGTTTCCCCATCACGCATCTTGTATGGCCAGAGACAAAACGGGTAATTGGATTCACACTGTGTCTGTGAGGGGATGCAGGGAACAAACCCCACCTCTCCCAGGGCTGGCCCATGGCAGCCAGTGTGATGGTGATATTGTACTGACCCTGCATATCGGGGGTCGCAATGGGGAATTACAGTGTCCACTGTCAAGCTGAGACCCATATTTTGCCCAGAGGTAAAGCACAGCTCCAGAGGACTACAACAGGCTGGCTGACACACACACACACATAAACACACACTGACACTTTATCTGCCTCTTTTTTCAGTGTTCGTTCTCTTTCAACACACAGACCGGCTCTCACTGGGTTTATGGGTCTACTGTTGCCCTCCAGGGGCGAGTGAGGGGAGAGAAATTACAGGCTACAGCACAGTTTAGCCACTGAGTCAGAGTGACACTGAGGGCCGCTGGCTGCTGGCATGACTTCATGCTTTATAAAGCCAATGCAACACTAGTAAGACAAGAGAAATCACAGCGGTAAATAGAGTTAACAGAGACAGATCATTGTTTTGACTCAGCCATCACAACACTGTATGTTAGTCCTACATCTCCCAACTTTAAGCTCATTTACAATTTTCTCTGCAGGGGTTACCACCTATTGAGGACAAGCTTCCATCACATTTAGTGTCCGTGCAGGATTATGATGGTGTGATCGTACACTGTAGAAGTCGCCTCCTACATGCCAGCCATTGGTTTTGGGACTCAGAACCAATTTTAAAAAACCTGTAGTTTGATATTTAACAATGTTGTGTTGTTTTGGAGCCTGAAGTGGCCACATTTGGGTAAGAAGGTAGAGCTGGGGAAACCATAATCACCATTAAACTAACACTGCCATTTTAACAAACAGGAAGCAGTTTTAGCCACTTAAGAAATACTGTTTGTTTACAGTAACATCATCTTTGCTAAGGGTACAAGCACACAATTTAGGGCTAGCTGGGCTAATTATCAGGCTATGTGATGGTAGACTTAGCTTACTAAAAGGTACTTTCGTTGTGCCTCAGATGACAACTGATGATCTTAGCAAGGTGTCAAGTCACATCTAACTCTTAAGCATGAAAACGTGGTCTTAAAAGGTTGAATTTTTAACATTCACATGCACCTTTTGCGTCAGAACACATTGTAATGGACAAAACTATTGAACAATAAAGAGTAAATGTGGCTACCATGATGTTTTTCATTGGTTTTTGAGCTAAAATTTTTAACTTGGGACTTTGTATTTTGCTATTTTGGCTTTTTGGAGCAGAAGTGACTATATTTGGGTAAGACAGTAGAGTGGGGGAAACTAATGCTAAACTACTGAAACCATAATCAACATTAAACTAATACTGTCATTTTAACAAACAGGAAGTAATTTTAGCTGCTTAATAAATGCTGTGTTTGTTTACACTAATATCCTCTTTGTTAAAGGTACAAACACTCAATTTAGGGCTAGCTGGACTAATTATCAGGCTATCTGATGGTAGACTTAGCTTACCAAAAGGTACTTTCGTTGTGCCTCAGATGACAACTGATGATCTTAGCAAGGTGTCAAGTCACATCTCACTCTAAAGCATGAAAACGTGGTCTTAAAGGTTGAATTTTTAACATTTTCAAGCACCTTTTGCTTCAGAACACTTTGTAATGGACAACATTATTGAACAATAAAGAGTAAATGCAGCTACCATGATGTTTTTCATTGGTTTTTGAGCTAAAATTTTTAACTTGGGACTTTGTATTTTGCTATTTTGGCTTTTTGGAGCAGAAGTGACCATATTTGGGTAAGAAGGTAGAGCGGGAGAAACTAATGCTAAACTACTGAAACCATAATCAACATTAAACTAACACTGTCATTTTAACAAACAGGAAGTAATTTTAGCTGCTTAATAAATGCTGTGTTTGTTTACACTAATATCCTCTTTGCTAAGGGTACAAACACTCAATTTAGGGCTAGCTGGACTAATTATCAGGCTATCTGATGGTAGATTTAGCCTACCAAAAGGTTCTTTCATTGTCCGTTAGATGATAACTGATGATCTGAGCAAGGTGTCAAATCACATCTAACTCTAAAGCATGAAAACATGGTCTTTAACAATCAATATGTAACATTCACATGCACTTGTTTGCTAAAGGACAGTTTGTGATGAACATAATTGTTAGACAGTAAGGAGTGAATGTAGCCACTGTGATGTTTTTCATTGGTTTTGGGGAACTTGGGAATTTGTGTTTTGCCATTTCAGGCTAATGACGTTCATTTTGTCTTCTGTTTATGTAATAATGCTGTTTTCTTTTTTCCTTTTGTTCAGACAAGGAATAGTTTTTAGATGTTACCTGCTTGACAGTTTTGACTGTGACTCCAGTATTCCTCAGAAGCGTCATCCGACGTGCTGCTGACGTGTCATTTATCAGCTGGTCAGCTCGACGGACCAATCAGAGCCCGTCGAGCCAAGCATCGAATGATGCTTCTGAGGAAGACTGGAGTCACAGTCGAAACTGTCAAGCAGGTAACATCTAAAAACTATACCTTGTCTGATCAAAAGAAAAAAAGAAAACAGCATTATTTGCCATTTCAGCTTTTTGGCCTGAAGCAGGGCCAGATTAACACTTCATTGTACCCTGGGCAACAATATTGAAGGGCCCCATTATCACAACTCCAGGATCCCTATAATCTGGCAAAATACAGAATAAGTTCCAGGAATATATGTAAATATACCCCATACTTCAATATCTAACTATCATCAAATGCATTTTGATGTACAAATGTGTAAATGCTCGTAGAACTACAAGTGCACCACTATAGCCTCTTCTCAAAGCCACTCACTTGCATATGATGATATGAAAACAAAACACATCATCATCAGTATAATCTAAAATTGATCCACTACATTAGAAAGAGAGGGAAGTGTCCTCCATTTTCACAAAAAATAAATAAGAAACCATTTCCAAAGTATCCAGTATTTATTTAAGAACACTTTTTGCCGACACAAATGTATTGAATTGTCAGAAAAAGCCCACAGACAAAACACAAACATAATCTGATAGAATCAGATATGAATTTTAAACAGAAATCCCCTTGTCACCTCAGAATTCAACAAGAGAGTTAAAGTAAGTGCAATGTAAACATCTTGAAATCTGCTTTCTCTCAACAATAAACATATCTCAACATTTTCATGGAGCCACCACAAGGAAAAAATAAATATAATGCAGTATAATCTGCTAAAATAAACATTTTGGTCCCAGTTTAACTTTTAAACAGAAAACACATCACAATTCAAGGCATGTCAAGGCAAGGGTTAAACATTTTAATACTAAATACTACATATACTAAATACTATAAACATCTGAAAAACCGACAATTTCAGAAAAGAAATTACCTATTTTAGGTATGTTCTTTAAATTTTCAGCTTTTTTAATGTCCCTCTCCTTTTTAATTTTCGTTTGGCGCTCCCACTTAGCTGCTTCTCCATGTTTGCAATGTTTTGATTCGCGTACATCGCGTATGTCACGCAGTTCTTGACGTCTCACATCCTGCTCAGTGCACGCACGTTGATTTGCGTCACCGCTGATTCGCTTTTTGGACTGACCAATGAGGAAAGGGTCTCAGCTCATGGTCATAGACAGCAGGAGCAGGGTTTCCGTGCAGTGCAATGGCTCCGTGCAGCGGACAGTTTCATTTATAAGCAAAAGATAACCAGATATTTTCGTTATGCCCGAGCTACCCAGGGCCCTTCAGAGGTCATGGGCCCCTGGGCGATTGCCCAGTTGCCCATATGGTTAATCCGGGCTTGGCCTGAAGTGACTATATTTGGACATAAGGGTGGAGCTGCATGAGTGCAAGGGATGATGGGTGAGCTAAAGTTAAATGCTAGCATACTCATGTGATAAAACTGTTCATTTCAACAATGATTTCAACAGCAAAAGTTATTTGTTGTGTTCCCTGAGCTGTCAGTGGAAAATTTATTATTTTCACCGAACAGGAAGTCTATTATCCCTGAATTCTTACAATTTAATAATGGGTGCCAGAACACTTACTAGAAGGATGCAAGCCCATGAGACAGGAACAATTCCCAGAAAAAAAAATATTGACTAAGTATTTTTCAAGAGAAGTTCAGTGTAAGTGTGTGGGAGTCGAGGCATTTGGAGCAGCAGCTGGTGGTAGAAGACTTTAAGATTCCTCTGCATCAGCTTCAGTTTGAGTTATGGTCCTTGCCCTTGGTAGGACTACTGGACTCCATACTGTGGTACATAGAAAAGAGTGTCCCGGCTGTTTGTCATGGGTGTAGGAAAACAAGACAGTCATTAAACCACAAATGGACCAGAGCTAACGCCAACCATCACCAATCACCAACTTTCAGCACAAAGCAACCTCCAACCCAGACTCCATAGAAGAACATGGATATATATCTTATACATCAAACCTTTAAACACATATGCATCTGATCTTAGGTTAAGCACCTCAGGCTGTTGTTTTTTTTTTTTTTTTTGTCTGTTTTCAGAAGTGATAACAGCTCAGATCCTTTGACCTGTACTTATTGACGCCTCTGTGTACACTGATTCTAACAATGCCAACACAAACATGCACACTTGAAGATGCTTGCACAAACACACACTGCTGTTGGATAGTTAACCTCTCCTAGCAGGCAGCTATGTGCTTAAGAAGAACTTGTCTGCTGTCCAGTTTTTTCTTTCAGCTCACCCATCACATGCTGACACCACAGCAACACTTCAAAGAGGCCAGCTTTTGATGCTAACCATCAATATGCATTTCATCCTGCACCACTTTCTCCCCAGCATTCCTCCTCTGTGTCTTCTCTGAACAGTAATTGCCTTCAAAGCCAATTAGCGCAAATTATTTGCGACCGCGCTGGTGGTAAAAATCCACTGCTTGTTGGCTGAGGTGTCCTGGAGGTCAGATGTATTAGCTCAGTGGCTCTCATTTTCTGTAAGCTCTTTCCGGTCTCTACTTGTACAAATAGGCTATCAGCATAACCCGTGTCAACCTTACTACATTAATCTCCAAATGTGGTGCAGAGGGGTTTCTGTAAATGCATTATTAGAAGAGCAGCAGCTCACAATTTGTCAAGGCTCACAGGGCATGCTGCCCTAAACATGTACGACTGGTAAGTATGTTTAGTTAATTTGTCCGGCTGTGTGTTGGCGGTTTGCATTCGCAGCCTAAGCCGATGTTTGGCTAATGCTGCCAGGGCCATTTCACTTTGGTGCCTGTCTGTATTCCCCCTCGGAAAATACATGTTTTACTCTGTGAGCCAGATCAAAGAGGAGACGCGGGGATCAAAGACCAGCATCACGGCGCTTTGGTCACATCTGTGTTGTTTACATGAATGCTAAAGGCACTTATATCAAATATTACCAACTTTGAAAGATATATGTGTTGAATCAAAGTATTTTGATGTCACTTTTGAAGTACATCAGTGCATTTGGGGATAATTTTGAAAATCTCCCCACAATTTCACAACAATTTTGTAAGCCTTAAACAAGATCCTAGGACTGAGCCCTTGTGGAATATGCATCTGTTTGCCCCCCCGTCGCCCTTCGCCCCATTTCCAAATTCTGGCACATCCTTGCTATCAACAGCGCAGTCCCCTGTAGGTAAGAGCCGCGCTTCCAGTGTCCACGCGATGGGCTTAATTCTGTAGGATCAAACGCTTTCCGTCAGTCTACATATAAGAATAAGGAACCAAACAGGCTGAAGAGACGGCCTCTGTGTACCTCCAGCTGCTGAGGGTCTGGTGACCTCAGATATTCTCTCGTTGGTGGGTCGAGGTGGAAGGGCTGTGGCTCTGAGGAGCAAGAGGAGGAGGAGTAAAACGGGGGGGCGGTGGGGGGGTTCAATGACCTGTGAGTCGGCCTGCTGTTGGGCTGGCGGCTAAACACCCATCTGACCGCCACCCGACCCCCCCACCCCCCATCCAGCCTCCTCCCCTGCCCAACACCCCCTTGTCTGTTGGAGATCTCCTCACTCTTTCTCCAAGTTCTGCTCCGTCCCCTCCAGGTAGACAGTGGGGCACAAGGGTATGAAGGGGAATCAAAGCACCTACCCCTCCTCCCCTCCCATAAATATCCCCCTGACCCTCCCACCCACTCACCTCACCCCCACCTACTCTGTCTTTCTGTCTGTCTCTCTGCCAGCAGCTGACCCCTGACAGAGTGCTATGTGTTGGAGATAAGTATGTCAGGACTCAAGAGGAATGTGAGGTTCAGTGGTTTGGGGTGATCTGCAGCGTCTGGCTCTTTTTCACCACCGGGACACATGTAGACGTATACTGAAGGTACACACACACGCACACACACACATACACACACACACACACTTATGAGACAACAACAATGGAGACTGGCTTTACTTTGGTTTTATTTATTAAAGCTGAATAATAACAATAATTAAATGCTAAAAGACTTTTCAAGACACAAAATAGAGTTCAAGCTGTAGACAGAAATGGTTGATATAATTATTATAATGTTGAAAACTTCCGTATTTTTTAAGTCTTTGGTTTTTGTCAGCAACGGGCATGGGCTCTCGAAGTAATTAAACATTAGAAGACTTTTGAGGTTAAGCAATTGATCAATGGGTACATATTTTCAGGTTTGGCCTCCTTTAGGTGTTTTACAATTACCCAAGATTCTGTTGGGTTTCTGTAAATTGGCTTGAGAGTCTGGTTTCGACCGGCTCGATATGTAAAGTGTCATGAAATAACTTTTGTTATGATTTGGTGCTATATAAATAAAATTTGATTGATTGATTGATTGAAATAGGTTTATTGGTTTCAGGCCATGTATATACATAACAGCTATTTCCCCACCTCCATTTTCAGAAAAGTTTTTATTCGAATCAACATAATTACGCCATAGAGCAGTATCATGGGGTTAATGTTAGGATAAACAAAAGGCAACAGGTGAAGTTGATGCTTTATTTATTTATTTATTTATTTATTTTGCTGCATATTGTGATGTTCTTTGTTTCCCTGTGGACACAGACAAGAAAATCTCCACTTTGGCCAGAGTTTCCAGAAATGATCATTTTCAGTGATTAAACTGTAGTTTTCATATGGATGAAAGGCAAAAACATTTGAGAAAATACCCCTTTTTCCAGATATCGATACAAGTATAGGCCTATATGGAATCAGAAGCAAAGGGAAACAAACACTTTCTGACCAAAAAATAAAAAGTTCCCACCTGGATTTCACTCGTCAAATAGTTCAGATCCTTCCATCAGGTAATTACTGCAATTATTAATGTTTCAGTTCTTTAACCCTTTAACTGATGCAATGAGGAGTTTCTCATTTGTTAAAACAAGCACCAGTTTGTAGAGAGCATAAATACTGGACTGTGTTTCAGTGGCAGAAGGTGCTGTGGTCTGATGAGTCCATAGTGATGAAGTGATTACCCATCATGCCTAGTGCTTGTGGGAACAGTGTTATGACCTGGGGTTGATTCAGTTGGTCAGGTGTAGGTTTACAATGTTCTGTGTCCATAACATGAGGTCAGCAGAACCTGAATCAACTGAATGACCAGAATGAACGTCAGTGGAGTGGAGTTTTTCTTTGCTGATGACTCAAGTCGCTTTTCCATTGGACATATGCGCAAAATTTTACCGATATTTACTAAATGTTGAAAAAACAGAAGTGCGTGATACTGGTTTTTCCATTAAGTCACAAATTTGGTGATTTGTTTATTTATTATCGAGAGATAACACGAGAAGTCATTCCATAAACATGGCGACGAACATAAATATCATGTTGATTTACAGATATATTCATTATTATTATCTATTACTAAATTAAAAAATGATTTGGATTCTGGGTGTGTCCACACATACTGCGCTATGTTTCTATTAAAACTCTTCATCACTTGATGTAACGTCCATTAATATCTGTTTTTCCTTTTTATTCACGTTACTCTAGTTGTGGAAAAAGGTCTTTCCATTGCAGTTTTGCGTGATATACCAATTGCGCTCCGCCCAAAAAACTAACTCTAGCCAGTGCAAAAACTTTTGAGAGAGTTTTGGCAAAATTGTCGTTTTTCCATTAGGTACATTTTTATGCGCAAGTTATATTCACGCAATTTGAGGGTCAATGGAAAAGCGCCTTATGGCATTTTAGTCATAAACAATGAGCTAAGCAATGATTGAGTGGTTACCAAAGTGGCATTTATGTATAAGGGGAAAAAAATCCAAAGTAGAAGGTTCTGGTGCAACTTCATCTACTTCCATGGACAAAAGTTTGTGGCAGGTGACAAACTCTAGCTACCAATGAATTTCCCTGTTGTGGGATCAATAAAATCTAATCTAATCTAATTAGGGGCCACATTCATCCCAATTTGATCACAAGTGGTCTAGAGCAGTAAAATAACATAAAAACCTAGACATAATGACAACACTAAATTCTTCTCTTTACTTTAGTGCAAAAAAAGATTAACAAAAAAACCACTTCTTGCTAGCGCAAAAACTTTTACTCGAAAAAGGAGAGTTTTGGTGAAACTGTCGTTTTTCCATTAGGTAAATTTTGATGCTTAAATTATATTCACGCAATTTGAGGGTCAATTGGATAGCGACTACAGACATATTCCAAGATAAAAACACCAGGATTCATCAGGATCAGCTTGTGAATCAGGAGCATCAGATGTCATTTTACAAATACATTAGACACCAGAGTCCAGACCTGAACCATATTGAGAACCTATGGGATATGATGGAAAAGATTCTGACTGTTCCATCATCAGTACATGTAAAACCATTGTGCCACTTAGACATAAATATTATGACTTTTATCATGACTTTGCATTTTTGCCACAACAACTGTATCTAAGTTTTAGACATTTTCAAGCATGTTTGGGCTTTCAATTACCAACAAAATAATAATCCTTACTGTAGGAAGAGGATGGACTTTCTCATCTTTTTATCAGTTCTGGACATGGTATCCATCATTAACATGCATGAACACCAGCTACTGCATGTGAGCACAAACCAGTGTTAAACAACAACAAAAAACCCCAAACAGTGGCTTTAATGACGGACTTTCATGATTTTTGTCAGGTCCCCTAGAGGAGGGTCGGGCAGGTTAGATATCACTGACGACTAAACTTTGAACCTTTAAAGTTTTATTCCCATTACATTAGTAAGTAGTGAATACACACAATGAAACAACATTACTAACATTAATGTTTCATGTTACAGCTTCAAGCAACATAAAACATTAATGATAGTAAAGAGGATATGGCACCACTGACAGGTGACTAAAAGAAACAGGCTGTTCCTATGAATACTGCAGATTCCTGAAAATAAGTAGAAGTAGTCATATTTGTACAAGTAAACAATATTTATAGCTAGTTTAATGTAGAAATGTTACATAACTTAAGTGTTGATATTGAAAAAAAAAAAAATCAGTTTTTAAATTTTTTTTAGCCCTATTTTTGCTTCATCTTCTTCAACCAAATGCATTTACACTATTATTATAATACATCAGGGTTTTTTCCTGCTATACTGTTCATATTATTTTAGAATTTATTGCATTATTTATTGCACTATATCCACTCAGGTCTAGTATTGTCTAGTCATACGGATACATTTTGGTTGAGTGGTGGTAAGTTTTGACCTTTGAGCTGTTTTTTTTTTTTTTAAACAGGTCATGAGAAAACAGTATAAGAAATATTAACTTTTGCAGCAAGGTTTTTTTTTTCTTTCAGATGTTGTATATTTTTGTTTCTCAAAATCTGGAGAAATACAGAAACTTTATGCTTATAAGTAAGTTACTCTCATTTATAGAGGACCTTTTAACACATTACATTTTCTTACAAGGAAATGCAACGAACTGTAAAATAATATGAACAGTATAGCAGAAAAAAACTATGATGTATAATAATAGTGTAAATACATCATTTGGCTAAAGAAGAGGAAGCAAAAATAGGGCTTCTAAAACAGGATGATACTGCACATTTGTACAATTAAACAATATTTATAGCTATTTTGATGTGGAAATGTTACATAAGTGTTGGAAAAAAAAAAAAAAAACTTACTTTAAGGATCGGTTCACACAAATACATCCACTCAGGTCTGGTATTGTCCAGTCATACAGGTAAATTTTGGTTGGTTGGTGGTAAGTTTTGACCTGCGAGTGGTTTTTTTAACAGGTCATAAAATGAAAGTTTCAGAAATATAAACTTTTGCAGCAAGGTTTTCCTTTCTTTCATATGCTGTGTATTTTTGTATTCATTCATATATTTCAAAATCTGGAGAAATACAGAAACTTTCTGCTTACAAGTTAACCTCATTTATACAGGACCTTTTAACACATTACATTTTCTTACAAGGAAATGCAATAAATTCTAAAATAATATGAACAGTATAGCAAAAAAAAAAAAAAAAAAAAAACCCAAAAAAACAGATGTGTAAAAATAGTGTGAATGCATCATTTGGCTGAAGAAGAAGAAGCAAAAATAGGGCTTCTAAAACAGGAAGATTCTGCAAATTTGTACAATTAAACAATATTTATAGCTATTTTAATGTGGAAATGTTACATAACTTAAGTGTTGAAATGAATGTAAAAAAAAAAAAAAAAAAAACTTTAAGGATCGGTTCACACAAATATATCCACTCAGGTCTGGTATTGTCTCGTCATACGGATACATTTTGGTTGGCTGGTGGTAAGTTTTGACCTGTGAGTGGTTTTTTATAACAGGTCATAGCATGAAAAACAGTTTCAGAAATATAAACTTTTGCAGCAAGGTTTTCCTTTCTTTCATATGCTGTGTATTTTTGTATTCATTCATATATTTCAAAATCTGGAGAAATACAGAAACTTTCTGCTTACATGTAAGTTAACCTCAGTTTTACAGGACCTTTCAACACATTACATTTTCTTACAAGGAAATGCAATAAATTCCAAAATAATATGAACAGTATAGCAAAAAAAAAAACCCAAAAAAACAGATGTATCATAATAGTGTAAATGCATGATTTGGCTGAAGAAGAGGAAACAAAAATAGGGCTTCTAAAACAGGAAGATACTGCACATTTGTACAAGTAAATCATATTTATAGCTATTTTAATGTGGAAATGTTACATAACTTAAGTGTTGAAATAAATGTAAAAAAAAACAAAACAAAACAAAAAACTTACTTTAAGGATCGGTTCACACAAATATATCCACTCAGGTCTGGTATTGTCTAGTCATATGGATACATTTTGTTTGGCTGGTGGTAAGTTTTGACCTGTGAGCTGTTTTTTATAACAGGTCATAAAATGAAAAAAAGTTTCAGAAATATTAACTTTTGCAGCAAGGTTTTCCTTTCTTTCATATGCTGTGTATTTTTGTATTCATTCATATATCTCAGAATCTGGAGAAATACAGAAACTTTCTGCTTACATGTAAGTTAACCTCATTTATACAGGACCTTTCAACACATTACATTTTCTTACAAGGAAATGCAATAAATTCTAAAATAATATGAACAGTTTAGCAGAAAAAACCATGATGTATCATAATAGTGTAAATGCATGATCTGGCTGAAGAAGAGGAAACAAAAATAGGGCTTCTAAAACAGGAAGATACTGCACATTTGTACAAGTAAATCATATTTATAGCTATTTTAATGTGGAAATGTTACATAACTTAAGTGTTGAAATGAATGTAAAAAAAAAAAAAAAAAACTTTAAGGATCGGTTCACACAAATATATCCACTCAGGTCTAGTATTGTTTAGTCATATGGATACATTTTGTTTGGCTGGTGGTAAGTTTTGACCTGTGAGATGTTTTTTCTTAACAGGTCATGAAAAAAGTATAAGAAATATTAACTTTTGCAGCAAAGTTTTTTGTTTCTTTCATATGCTGTATATTATTGTATCTCAAAATCTGGAGAAATACAGAAACATTCTGCTTACAAGTAAGTTAACCTCATTTATACAGGACCTTTAACACGTCACATTTTCTTACAAGGAAATGCAATGAATTCTAAAATAATATGAACAGTATAGCAGAAAAAACCATGATGTATAATAATAGTGTAAATGCATCATTTGGCTAAAGAAGAGGAAGCAAAAATAGGGCTTCTAAAACAGGATGATACTGCACAATAAAAGCCATATAAAAACAAACGCAAATAAAACCAACAGATCAATATCACAAGAGGTGAATCACAAACACTTCTTTTCCAGCTCTTTAACACAAATACAAGGCAAAGCAAAGTCAAACAACTGCAGTATGAACCCTCTGCGTTGCCTCCTTTCCTGCTTTTTCCTTGCTTCCCCAAGAAACTCTGGGAGGAAAAATAAAAGTGCATTCCCAAATGCAGAAAGAGACGGGATAAAAGGCACACAGACTGTATATCATATACTCTTACTCCCACTCCCAGAGCAGGAGAGGTGTGCAGCACCGCTCAGTTCAGCAAACAGGTCAGCGCTTCAAGGTCCTGCACTGGCTGACTGACAGTTTGCTCTCACAGGGCTGAGTGGCCTGAGCATTTCATGTGTAAACCAGCATTGGTCTGGCTAGTTTCAGATGTCATGAAGAGGAGCTGGCAGGCGGAGAGCAGCCACAGCAGATGCGGTCCGACACTCTCGGGCCCCGGAGCGAACGCAGCAGCACAAATGATTGCTCAGGCAACCGGAAGAGGTGACAAAACACATCAGATAACTTTGCCTTTCCGGATGGTTCCCACCCTGTGCTGTCACAGATGCGAGATGCCTTCACGTCAAGAACAGTAATGGTCATTAAAAGCGACGGCGCTCATTTCTGAGACGTTTAACTGGTCGTTAACTGGTGCAGCAGATGCCAACTGGTAGAAACAAAACAGAACTGTAAATATTGACCCGGTAAGAAGGCTGTGTCATTAATGCAATTAGGTGTTCAAGTGCAAGAAGGACATATGTTGGTGTATGTTGGTGTCCCCATTAAAGGGTTAATGTGGACCATGTTGTGTAAGATATCTGACAAGTCTGACAAGTAAACAGAGGATGCCACGGAAAAAAATCCCTTTCTGTTTGATTGTGCACTAGAGTTTTGCATAGCTGAGATATTGCTGAGGGTTCCAAGACATTATAGCAGTGTTTTTTCAACCTTGGGGTCGGGACCCCACGTGGGGTTGCCTGGAATTCAAATGGGGTCGTCCTGAAATTTCTAGTAATTGATTAAAAAAACAAAAAAAAAAACTTATGAATAAAAAATATATGGTGAGCTGAGAAAGAAAATCCCAATAAATAAGACATGACAAACTCTGAAGCTGAAACTGAAGCACTGTGGTACTGTTTATCTTTCAAATGTTCATTGTGGTCGGTTTCAGATGCTGCAGCTCTTTCATAATTCATAGTTTGAGTTCTTGTTTGTTCAGTATTAATTGTCAGCCTGGTAAATCCAAGCTGGACTGACCGTACATATCCTGACCAAGGAAAATCAAATTCTACCTTTGTGCAGTAATCTACGCCTGGCTTTTCTGCCTCCATCCATAATAATATACATTATATGGACTAAATGTCATCTAAAATTAATGCTTACTTGCAACATAGTATAGCAAACTATTACATGATCAAAAACTAGAAAAGCACTCGGAGAGCGCAGACCTCCGCCAAGCGCAAAAATTCCCTATATAATCGGTGATACAAATCCTACATTTATTTTTTAAAATAAAATCCGCCCTCTGGATCAGATCCGGATCAGCCTTTGAAATGTGATAGAGGACCCCATTGTCAATTCCTGAGTTAAATTTCATGAGTTTTGGTCAATAATTAAGCGAGATATTGGGAAACGAAAATTTTGGCCCCATTTACCACAATGTTAACGAAAATTTCAAAGTGATCCAGAATCCAGGATTTCTTCCGGATCACCCCCAAAAGTTAATCATTTCTTCTTTATCCCATTTCCAACAAACCCTGAAAATTTCATCAAAGTATGTCCATAACTTTTTGAGTAATGTTGCACACTAACAGACAGACAAACAAACAGACAAACAAACCCTGGCAAAAACATAACCTCCTTGGCAGAGGTAATAAATTAATTTTAGCAAAAAAAACAAACAAAAAAAAGGCTCCGTTTTGAATGTCTGGGGTTGGCAGAAATTTACAATGTTAAAATGGGGTCATGAGCCAAAAAAGGTTGGGAACCACTGCATTATAGTGCCAGTCAGATGTTTGTGGATAGTGGTGTTCAATGCCATTTTACTTATTCATTCATGTACAGAGTGACAAAATTATCAAACTCAATTGTACAAGCCCTGGTCTGACCCGATTAGGGGTGTGGTTTGGCAAGAATCTGGCGATACAATACAAATCACAATACCAGGACCACGATACGATACATCGCGGTATATCACAATACTGATTACAAGGCAATATTTTTGGGTTTTTTTCTATCTTCTTCTAAGAGATTATTTTCGGGAAAATTTTAATTATACCAGAAAACTGCACAAATGCTAAACACATTTTTTCTTTAATACTATATCACAAAACTTTCCTCTGTAAAAACAAATATTTCTTACAGATAAATAAAAATAAAATTACAAGTACAAAACACACACAAATAAATACATAAAATTATGTTTTACAGACATTACAGTTTGAGATCCTGCTCAAATGTTCATATTCTTTTAGTTATGAAATGAATGCATAGTGTTCAGTCCCTGAATCATCCAACATCATAACATTATTTTTGTGCGATCCCAACAAAGGAACTAACATCTGCCTCTCTCAGACAGTTAAAAGTGCTTTTAGGATGACGGATATAAGCATTATTTAACAAAACAGTGTTATCACTTTCAAAAAACTACATGCATGACCTGCAATATCATAATACTACTTTTTTAGTACACAAACAACAGAGCAAGATACCCATGAGAATATAGAAATAAAAGAGCTTGCAGGAGTGTTGAGCCGCATTATGTAATAAATTCCCATTATGTAATAAAAGTTCAAAATGTAATAAGAATGTCACGTCATCTTGTAATAAAGCCGCATTATGTAATAAACTGACGCATTTTGTAATAAAGTACCTCAATGCATTATGTAGTAAATTTTTTCGCATTATGTAGGAAGTTATTACAATTTGAGAAATTTATTACAAAATGCACTTGACACATTTTTAGTTTCAGGAAAATGTAATGTGCTAAATTAATCTTTAAACTGTGTGGTTAAAGTTCTGATTACATTATCTGTAGCTCCTGTGACCAATTTCTTTGAAATTGCTCTGAAATTATATTAATTTAGATTGTTATTACATAATGAACCATGTTATTAAATTTTTTTTAAATAAAAATGTGTCAAGTGCATTTTGTAATTAATTTCTCAAACTGTTATAACTTGCTACATAATGTGAAAAAATTTACTATATAATGCGTTGACGTAGTTCATTACAAAATGTGTCAGCTTATTACATAATGCGGCTTTATTACAAGATGACGTGACATTCTTATTACATTTTGAACTTTTATTACATAATGGGAATTTATTACATAATGCGGCTCAACAAGGATTCCCCAAAAAATAATAAAAAACAAAAAACATGACCCGCCGCCATATCTCCTTTTGAATGAACACCTAAAAATATCGATATAGTATCATGAAATGAAATATCACGATATATTGCAGAACCGATATTTTCTTACACCCCTAGTTCCTAGATTAGTTCTGTAAGGTTGTTACGGCCCTGAGGTCGTACACTCAAAAAAATAATTAAGCCAAAAATGTTGACTTTATGTATTTTAATTACATGTAAATTTTCCTTGTAATTTTATTACATAAGTTTAATGTAAAGAGTTGCATTTAATACAATGTTTTTTCTATCATATTGAGTCAATATGAATAAATTAAATATCTTCAGTCAGATTTGATTTAGTTAATGCAAAGTTTTACATAAACTGTGTTTGACTGTGACGCTCTGCCTTTTTATGTGATCTAGTAAATTAAGTTTACTTTATTTGTTTAGATTCACTTTATACTAAGCAT
This sequence comes from Sphaeramia orbicularis, assembly GCF_902148855.1. Lineage (NCBI taxonomy): Eukaryota > Metazoa > Chordata > Actinopteri > Kurtiformes > Apogonidae > Sphaeramia > Sphaeramia orbicularis. Next base: position 23,477,953 of record NC_043959.1, on the reverse strand, counting down.
ATTCACATTATGTTTGACTTTTTCGGATAAATAAACTTTAAATTTCATATATTTCAGTTACATTTTACTTTAAAATATTACTTCATGTTTATTACAGCCAAGAATCATTTTTTTTGAGTGTATATGCATATGTGTCATTTATTATGTCATCCCACACTGGCCTGTTGAGGGCCAGTGGTGTATATGTGTGTGCATGTATTAGAAGTGTGTGTGCTTCAGTGCAGGTGGCTGTCCCAGATTGGAGGAACACGCGTCCTGATTGGCCAGCCTGGAACGCACAGTCTGCCAATTGGTGGAGAAAGACGGAGTCCGCCTTTAAAATGAGCCTGATGCCAGCCCAGCCCTGCTCCTCGACCTCGCCCTGCTCTCAACCAACGCCGCCAGTTTTGTTTTATGATACAGTCTACTCTTGTTATACCGCCAACTTCCATTCACGGCCAAATTGGCGGTATAGCGAAAATGGCGTTACAACGGGTTGCGTCCATAATGTGCACGTCTTTACTATATGATGTCTATGCTGCCTCCGTTAACCCGTTCTAATTGCGTTTCTAAATAAATCTGGATTCTGTTATGTTGTAAGGGATCATTTAAAGTGGGGAAACATTTTAAGCATTATTATACCGTGTCGGGAAATGACACCCCATCATCTTGAGGCTTTGGCTTAATCCCACGTCCTCTTCCCGACATCCTGACCTACTGAGTGTTCTGCGATAAATGAACGGTGGCCGTTCCGTAGACCTACTCGTAGCTTGTCGCGATCAGCGTCTGGCGCGTTTGTTTCAGTGCATTGTTAAAATTTATGTGTACTCGATGGCAATCACACTGGCGGTATAACGGTCGGGAAATCAATGGTGTAAGTGTTGTTTGTGCATGGAACTGGGCTGGCAGATGGCGATAGGCGGAAATGGCGGTAGCTAATGGAATAATGCATTGGGGATTTTTGTGCAATGGTTTTGGTCGGCGGTGAGCGAAAATGGCGGTATAACGGCGGGCGGTTTAACGAGAGTAGACTGTATTAGAAGTGTGTGTGCTTCAGTGCAGGTGGCTGTCCCAGATTGGAGGAACACGCGTCCTGATTGGCCAGCCTGGAACGCACAGTCCGCTAATTGGTGGAGAAAGACGGAGTCCGCCTTTAAAATGAGCCTGATGACAGCCCAGCCCCGCTCCTCAACCTCGCCCTGCTCCCAACCAACGCTGCCAGTTTTGTTTTACGATATCAGAAACATAGAGAGAGATTCGCATTTTCGGCATTTGTTTTGATCATATTGTAAATAGTTTGCAATCACCGCAGCAAATGTTAAAGGTGGGAAGTCTATTTTATTTTATCTCATTTTCTCCTGTTTTGAGTTAGAAGGCCAGGTTATGTTATGTTTATTATGTTTATGCATTTGGCAGACGCTTTTTTCCAAAGCAACTTATGGGGGAAAACCAATCAAATCACTCAATCAATCAAATTTTTATTTATATAGCACCAGATCACAAAAAAAAAGTTATCTCATGACACTTTATATATAGTTGGTCAAAACCAGGCTCTAAGCCAATTTACAGAAACCCAACAGAATCCTCACAGGTTAGACCTGTGTATTTTGGTTTCTTTATTTTGTAGTAGGAAAGTAAAGAGTGATTGAGTTGGTTTTGTGTGTTATTTTGCCACTGCTCACCTTAAAATAAATAAATTGCTGCTCGGTTTTGATTTAACATCAACTGTCGCGGTCTTCTCTGGGAGTGGGATTCGAGTGGAAGTCATTTTATGTTATGCCTTTTGTACCCCTAGACTAGGGCATAACAAAGGTTTCCATCTAAAGTGTGGTCTCACTGAATATCGAGCCTTCATGTGTAAGTAACATATTGATTTATGCTATTTCTTTCCTTTTTTATCTTCTCCCTTGGACCTAGTTTTTGTGTCCTTAATAAAGCTTGAATGAATGAATGAATATAGTAGAGTATTTTCACTGCTTTCCGTTGCAGTTCAACAGTCCCTCTAAGCGGGAAAGGTAAGTTCTCACCAAGGCCACCATTGTGCTGTGATTTACCCGTTCCTTCACACTATTCCCACACCAAGTTCCAACACTTCGAACTGAAGAACCACAAGGCCAAAAGCAATCAATGGCACCTCATTTGAAAGGTAATAATGTCTAGTTTCAGGGATTGTTTCTTAGTATGTGGTTAAAATACAAACTGAACTACATCAGGGTAAATTTAGACGAAAAAAAAGTTTTTTTCCCCCCTATTCTTTCCTTCATCTTTTTTTTTATTATTATGATGGAATAGTCTAGTCATGTGACCTCATGATACCAAACAGGAAGGAAGTCCTGTTAGGTTTGATCGCTATCCAGGTGATTCTTTTACTAATTATGTTTTGATGTTCAGGAATATTGTGGAAAAAACTTACCGACTGAATTGCAGAAAATCTAAGCTTTATATTGACAAAACTTTTACTGGAGAAATTTTCATGTATTTAATAAAAATGACCTCTCCATTCCCACCAATCAGCTTGTTAGATTTCACAAAAATCCAAATCTTCCCAAGTGTATTTTTCTCATTTCTAGTCCAAATATATCATCACACTTAAAATAAGACATAATCGCCTAAAGAGTAACTTTTCAGTGAGATATAAGAACTTATTTTTTAGACAATAGATCTTGAAAATCTTATTTCAAGAGATCGTACCAAGATAATTTTCACTTGTTCCATTGGTAGATTTTTTTCTTGAATTGAGCAAAAAAAAAAAAAAAAAAAAATCTTGAATTAAGCAAAAAAAATCTGCCAATCGAACAAGTGGAAACTATCTTGCTAAGATCTCTTGAAATAAGATTTTCAAGATCTACTGTCTAAAAATAAGTTCTAATATCTCACTGAAAAGTTACTCTTTAGGTGATTATGCCTTATTTTAAGTGTGTGTCAGATATTTGGACTAGAAATGAGAAAAATACACTTGGTAAGATTTGGATTTTTGCTGTGCAGATTGAGCTGTGGCATGGTTCAATTTGTGAACAGCTTTTTAAAGAGCATAATACCCACAATTTTTGCAGTATTAAAAAGGTTCAGTAAATAATTTCTGAAAAAAAAAAAAAAAACACCAGAGCTCAAGCCAAACACATACATACACCCCTCTGCAACCTCAGATTCTGTTTCTGCATGTGCACCAACATTCATTATTACTGATGGCTGCAATAATGTATTGCCATTTTTTTCCAGAAACTCCAGATGTATTTTCAACACATGAACAGATGACAGTGAGCAGATGAGGCTGACGTATAGACTGAATCTGACATCAAGTCTTATGGATTCTCCAGAGTCTGATATTCACTTCTATAGCGGTGGAATTGCAGGTTACAACACCATTCTTGGCCTTACATTTTCTTACAGTGCCCATAGAAATGTGGACTTAGTGCAGTGTTTTTCAACCTTGGGGTCTGGACTCCATGTGGGGTCATTTGGACTTTCAAGTAATTGATAAAGTAAAAATAAAGAGACAAGACAATCCCACTCCATAAAAGACATGACAAACTCTGAAGCTGAAACTGAAGCACTGTGGTACTGTTTATCTGTCAAATGTTCATTGTGGTCGGGTTCAGATGCTGCAGCTCTTTCATAATTCATAGTTTGAGTTCTTGTTTGTTCAGTATTAATTGTCAGCCTTGTAAATCCAAGCTGGACTGACTGTACATATCCTGACCAAGGAAAATCAAATTCTCACTTTGTGCAGTAATCTACACCTGGCTTTTCTGCCTCCATCCATAATAATAGACATTATACAGGGGTTGGACAAAATAATGGAAACACCTAACATTGTAGCATCATAGAAGGTGTTTCCATTATTTTGTCCAACCCCTGTATAGACTAAATGTCGTCTAAAATTAACGTTTATTTGCAACATAGTATAGCAAACTATTACATGATCAACAACGTGGTATCATGAATTGCGTACAGATAACACATTACTTTTAATTGGCATGTTATCTGTACGTATTATAAGCTTTTAGCATGTATATTTACGCCGCATAAAATAGCACGCCATTAGTGTAATTAGTGGCTTAGCGGTTAGGCTTAGGGTTACTGATTAGTGCAATTAGCGGCTAGTGCAATTAGCGGCTGGCGCATTGATACACCATCCAATGGCGTTAAGTAACACGCAAAAGGATGAAATGCGTACGTATAGCATGCCGAATTTAATAAACTGGTGTCACATTCAATGCAATTTCATGAGATCAGTCTGTGATTAAAAACAAATTAATTTTAGAAAAAAAAAAAAAAAAAGATGTTAAAATGGGGTCATGAGCCAAAAAAGGTTGGGAACCACTGACTTGGTGCTTGTTCTGTAATTTTTTTGCTAAGGGGATGCTAACTCTTGTGATGGTAATGCATCTTAAAATTAGATTCCACCTGCTTTAAGACAGAAAAAAGAAGAGGAAATCTGTTTGTACGCTTCTGCAGAAATACCTGCTTGCAAAAACACATAAATTCTTATTTTAGTCAATTACACACTAGTGAAAATATAATTCTGAATATTACTAATGACATCTTCCTAAACCTTAACCTGCAATAAAGACTAACAGAGCATTATTTTTTTTTAGTTAATGTTAGTCTGTGATAAAGATGCAATATGCCATAGCAAGTCAATATATCCCAAAATAAAGTTAGTTTAATAGTAAAAAATTTTTTAAAAATGAATAAAATATCAAGCTGCTGCATATCGTTCAAAATAAATTTCCCTACCCCCATCATGAAAGCTTCATGTTCTCAAGCTGCAGCGAAAATTCATTAGCCTTTTTTTCAAGCCAGGGCTTCGGTTTCTTCCAAATAGATTCAGTCATCTGTCATTTTAGATTATATAACAAGTCTCCAAACACCAGTGAACATGCACACAGGATAATAAAAGAAATGGGAGATATTAGATGATAATTAGCTACAGTTTTGTTCTCTCTGCAGATGCCCTTCAGTTCTCTATTGGGGAATTATATTCTTCAGCAGCGTGGGGGGATGGCAGGGTGGCATACCAAGTCCAGTCATTAATCCTTTAGGGTGCTCGAAATTTCACATCACAGCCAGGGCCACGGCCGACAGCTAAGCCCCTCCGCTGCTGCAATTGGTGACATTACACTGAAATATTAAACACTTGTGCACATCTTGCTTTTCATGCGCTGAAGCATATTTTGTGTAGTGCTTAGGAATATTAAAGCATAATTTATATTTCAGGAGTTTGACACCTTGACATTTTGGCACCTCTGTTTTGAATTTCAGCATGTGGTTTGACATGTTTGTATTAATAACATTGTGATCTCGGAGGGCCATGGCCTCAGGCTACTTGAACAAGACTACTAAAGAAAGGGATTTCAAAAGGAATTGTAGAGCAGCCTAGGGACTCGTCAAAATCAGCCCTGATACTGTTGCCCTGATAAAAATCCATTACCCAGAAACGTGAAGGGGGGATGGTGGTTAGCGCTGTGAATCTAAGGCCTGTTAGTTTCCTCAGACAGAGTGGTGCGTTAGAAAGGAGCTCAGTGTTTTATCGTCCCTTTACTGGACTGTTTATGGTGAACCATGACCTGCTCTTACTCACTGCATTGTCTTCACTGCATTCTAGTCAAATTTCTTTCACACATCACTCATAAATATAGTAGTAGTAGTAGTTCATTCGTTTGTTAATTATTTTAAACAACAACAACAAAAAAAAAAACATATCCATTGTTCCACATACAATGCAACCGAATGGGATTTAGGCCAGTGCTTCCCAACCTTTTTTGGCTCGTGACCCCATTTTAACATCACAAATTTCTGGCAACCCCAGACATTCAAAACAATTTTTCTTTTTTTTCTTTTTTTTTTTTTTTGCTAAAATTAATTTGTTTTTGATCATGGAATACTTTGCTATACTATGTTGCAAATAAACGTTAATTTTAGATGACATTTAGTCTATATAATGTATATTATTATGGACGGAGGCAGAAAAGCCAGGTGTAGATTACTGCACAAAGTGAGACTTTTATTTTCCTTGGTCAGGATATGTACAGTCAGTCCAGCTTGGATTTACAAGGCTGACAATTAATACTGAACAAACAAGAACTCAAACTATGAATTATGAAAGAGCTGCAGCATCTGAAACTGACCACAATGAACATTTGACAGATAAACAGAACCACAGTGCTCCAGTTTCAGCTTCACAGTTTGTCATGTCTTTTATGGATTGGGATTGTCTCTGTCAACTCACCATATATTTTTTATTTGTAAGTTTTTGTTTGTTTGTTTGTTTTTAGCAATTACTAGAAATTTCAGGTGACCCCATTTGAACCCCAGTTGACCCCACGTAGGGGTTGAAAAACACTGGTTTAGGCTGAAGTTAAGACTTATTTGACTAACCCTATTTACAATTAACACAATGTTTCCACATGAAAACAAACAAAAAAATCCTGTCCTTATCTCAGCTACCAATATTGATCCTAGTCTTTTAAACAAATATTTTCTTTAGTCAATCCTGAGCTCTATATTTTAGAATAATAGTTAATTTGTACATCTTTTTAAAGTTTGAATTGTTTTAGCCTTTTTGAATCAATCTTCCAGACCTTTCCAAAGATTAACCCTCTAACAGAAATACATCTTCTTATTATATTTGTTCTTGCATTAGCTTTTTTTTTTTAATCATTATTTATTTTAAATGCCGGTTCCTCTGATGCTATACTGACTTTTTATATATTCAAACAAATGTATCATTTTGCACAAAAAAAAACCAAAAACACATCCCTTCTCTACATCCACGTCAGAATATGTAGTACTGTGCAAAACAAAAGTCTTGGTTTTTGAAGGTTTGAAATGAACATGCATATTTACTTTTCTTCTTCTTTTCTTCAGTTACAACAGGAAAATACAGTAAATACTTGCACAGCCTTAAATAACACACATAAAACTGAACTCAGTGTGTTGTAAAGGTTAAAGTCGCTATTGAGTGTGACCCCTGAACCCACGACAAGAAGCAACACAAACAATTAGAAACATCTATTGAATGAAACCTGGTATAAAACATCTGAAAATTAATGCAATAAGTCTTATGTTGTCTGAAGGAAAGGGTTAAAGACATGTTAAGTGCAAAGGGAGATCACACTAAATACTGCTACTTTTGTTTTTTTCCTGCTGTACATACTTCACATATATCAGATCGGATCTGAACACAGAGACAAATGCATATGTGTGAACATTAGAACTGAACTAAACCAATAAACATAATGTTGCAACAAATGAGCTGAATTTCACATTTTTGCTAAACTTAATCACTGCATTTAAGATAAGATAAGATACTTTATTGTCATTATACAAAATGTCCAATGAAATTTAGGTTCAATATCAGGATGCGGACTCATAAATGGTAATAGTAATAAATAGTGATAATAACTATAAAAATATGTAATAAAAAAACAAAATATGCATCACTCACATATCAGCATTCATTCATTCATTTCCTCACCTCCTTCACCATCAACCCCCTTCTTTATCACACAGCAATACATCACACACACATCACATCAGTGCCAATATATGCAGCGCAATGTACAAAACAGTGCAATGAAAAATGTCTATACTGTAGTGGTTGAATTCATTTCAGTTATGGCTGAAAGGAGTGATATTTAGCTGTTTTTAAAATGGAATTATGCAAACATTTCCCTGTGGTCTACATAAACTGTAAATGCTCTGCTTGGGTCTGAATTCTTCATTAATTCAACTCCACAGGTCCATCTTCAACCCTATTTCTTAGTAATGACACCAGAAAGGTGGTTTGGAGCACTGGCCCTTTAAATGCACATGAGCCACTTCAGGCCCCGCCCCCTCCAGGTTGTTGGCTGTGCTGCTCTGTTCCGTTCAAGCAACAACTGAACATTTTAGGTAATCGGCTCGAAGTTTGGACATATTTTCAGTTTTTACTACAACCGCTGCCACTGATAAACAATTATGTTGTACTCTGAGAAATGTTCGTCTTGACCTTATATGTGTAAATGTCGTGACGTAACTAGTTATAAAATGTAACAAATTAAGAAGGAATTGTAGAAATCCACTTGATTATTGCTGGAATGAATATAAAGATAACTTTGCAGCACCTGTAGGGTTCAAATTTAAACTTTATGAACTATTAGGGTCCAAATACACAAATAAATGAACCAATGACTAATAAAAGTGGGTTTAGCAAAATATGACCCCTTTAAGTAACTTGGACATTTCTCCCTCTCTTTATTTTTTTTTTTTAGAAACTATTCACAACATTTCTAATTCCCAAGTATGATATTATCATTTAAAGCATTTATTTATGTATTTTCAGGCCTCATCAGCCCCATACTCGTATTGTGAATACACTCCATAATTCATCTGTTAGAAATAAATTCCTTGGCCGTTTAAACAAACTCCCAGGGTTTAGGTTCATCTTTTTATTTGTGTCAAAGTTACTTTTGATGAAGTGGATGCCATTTCAGTGTCAATCCTATTATGAGACCATATGAACAGCCATCAAAAATGAAAATGTGCTCCAACTTCTAGATCAGCAGGAGAATGCTGATGGATACTGTCATGCGGCATGTGTGCGATTTTATTTTTTTTTTCAAAGCAACAGCTGCTTTTGTTTCTGAGAATATGGCAAAAATGTCCAAGAATGCTTTAGAAAATTCTACATTCTGGATCTAGACCAGTCTGACCATCTTCATATAGGACCAAGATACAGTATACAGGGTCTCTGCAGGTATCAGCAAATCTAATTTAATGCTTTTTAACCCTATAATGCCCAACATATCCAGGGGTTTTTCTTAACCGGGGAACAGAGGCGCTGTGCCCTCATACTTTCGGCTAGTGCCCCCTTACCAAAATTCCGATTTTTTTTTTCTTTTACCCCGAAGCTCACGGTTACGCCATACACTTAGTGATGAAAGTTTTCCGGTTTTTGCTGGAAATCTGTTTTTTTTTTTCAAAAATTGAGCATATGTTCCGGTAAATTAACTCTTTCTTCGCCAATGACGAGATTTTCCATCAATCCGTGTTTTCACTGTTATACTGTAGTTGAAGCTGTTGCGGATCGTGTGAATTAATTTCCTTAGTCCAAAAACAAACAATTAAGCAGCTTTTTCGGAAAATGAAGGACCAGGTGTAAAGTTTTCGAATCACCGTATCCCATGGCAACACATACAGTGACAGTCGCTCTGAATGAGGAAATACCAACTCCGCAGGAACCGCACGCAGTTTCAAAAGCTTTAAAGATGATTATGGAGACAGAGTCCGACATTTCAATATATGATGAACCTTTTAGAGACAGTAACGGAGAAATAGAAGGTGAGGGAGACGGACACGGGACACGGGGAACAAGGATCGGCTTGGGTCCGACACAAAGGACAGCTAGTCTGCATCTGTTAGTGTGAGTTCAGATTCTGACTGTGGACACGGAACAGATTCAGCTGTATAATGTCAGCGGGGACACAGGTAAGACACTGTTTTATTTGGCTGTAGTATGAAATATATACTTACAAATATTCATACAAAGATAAATAACTGGATGTCCATATAAGTATTTCCAGATCAAACAGCATGTGGTCCAACAGGAGGACCTGGTGCAGCCAAGGAAAGGCCAGAAACCTACAGTATTTAGTGCATTTATTTCTTGTTTTTCTTGAAAATGAGGAATATTGAAGTGTTTATATCCAAAAGCTAAACTAATATGTGGAAGACTCATAACTGATGTATGTAAATGTGCAAAGTTTATGAGGAACCTGGTGCTTTAGAAGATGTTTGGTCTAAAGTTTGGTGAGGATTCCCCTAACATTTTGTAGAATGTTGGGATATCTTAGAGCTGTTTGTTATTAGTATTGTTGTTATTATTATTTTATTTTGTGTTTTTGTATACAGTGTTACTGTTTGTAAATGAGAAAGAGTCAAAAATGTAAATAGGAAATCATTTTTATCTTGAAAATCAATATCTTTGAAAAAAAAAATGCAATTTTCTCTTTTTTGCTCAAAATTCAGTTTTTTCCTGAAAATGACAAATATTAAAATGTTTACATCTCACGAACAAATGAAGATAGAATAAAATTGTTTTTTGTGTTTAAGAGTTAAAGTTCTGTTCTTTCTTCTGATGTATTCAGTGTTCACATACTGCTAACACAACATTTTCAGTGAGCCTTCAAAGATTAGTGAATATGACCAATCAAAAATAAGTTCAGTTGGTCCTGGCTCGAGGAAACTGATTGAAATGTCGATTTTCTGTCGCAGTATGTCTGGAAGACAAGCAAACCAGGTTTGTTACTCATTGAAGTCATTCAGAAAAGTTCAGTTTTTTTTTTTTTCCTCACTCTCATCACTAACTTATAGTTACATGCAACACAGTACTTACACAACATGCAATCTTACCAAAAATGATCTTTTCCCAGCGAAACAACCTCAGTAACAACACATGACAATGTGCCTGGTCATCAAAAACGATATAATTATTCCAAAACTATCATAAACATAGTAGGTAGACCATCTGACGGTTCAAAACGACACAAATTGGCGTCTTTTCAGACCGCGGCACCATCTTGTTTCCCTTTGTTTCTCGTGACGTAGCTTCCCTCGCCTACCTGTGCTCCCTCTTACAAATTTTTTCTAGAAAAGCCCCTGATATCATATTTGATATGTGAGATTTGAAGCCCTGTACATGATCAGTGATATTTTTTTTGTTGAAAAACCTGATGTATACAATTAGATACAAGTAATACATAGATAATCCACCAGGGGGAGGAATTCGGTCACCAGAGGCCTTTCCAGTGACACTACAAGACTGTCATTAATGAGGAAGGAGGAAGAACTTTGACAATTTTGAAAAGGAATTACCAGTTTGTTAGACGTGTTTGTGTTATATTTTTGTTTGTTCAAAAATAATAATATTTGAGCATTGAGACCCATTGTATTAAATATGATACAAAATTGAAACTCATACATGGAAAATGATATTTGAAAAAAAAAAAAATTGTTTTGGTTGTTCAGAAAGACCAATAAAGGCTCCAGTTTCAAAGACCTAGAATTTTCTGTCAGTGATTTAATGGTTCAGACTTTACAGGGTTAATGCCCTTTTTAATGCCACCTTAAACAAATTTAATGCCCTTGTCCAACTGCAGATACAGTTTTATATATAGTTTTATGATGGTTTACTGTTGACAGGCTTTAACCAGGTTCTGAATAGTTCCTCGTCCAATCTCTTCTGCTGAAACTTGCATTTTCCCATTTTTCCGACATTTGCTAATATTCCCTCCGCTCTTTTGCCACAGCATGAGCACGCTCACAGCACATTGCACTCCAAGCATCCGGTATAGTGACTTTGTGTATCGGCCATAAACAATAGCCAATTAAAGGGTTCCACCTGTCAATCATCACACTATACTTCCGATCCGAATTATTAAATGTTTATATAATCAAAATAAATCGTGAATAACAATGCTTTTTTTTCCATCAAGTGTATTAAATTTTTTAATGCCTCTGGACATCGAATTTAATGCTTTTAAATGTCATTTAAGGCTGTAATTTTCACAAAATCTGTTTAATGACTTTTAATGCTTTTTAATGACCTGCAGAAGCCCTGGTATAAACCTGTTACCTTGTGCTAAAGTGTACGTTGAAAATTCACAGATTTAGATTTAGAGTTCCAAGTACAGACAGAGGGATGATAATGTAAAGAAACAAGTACCTGTTCATTTGTAATCATCGCAAAATTAATGTTCAAACTTTGTACAAGTTCAGAAACGTTTAATATTTAGTGAAAAGCTGTGATTTCAGTCCCAGTTTTCAGTGCTGTTCGGCCATTTGTTCAAAAATATAAGCAGCTCTGCTTTTCATCTTCCTCTTGAGCCCATTCCACAGGTTTTCAATGTGGTTCAGGTCTGGAGATATGAAGTGCTCTCAAGGTTTTTCTACAGGTTTAGCTCTCAGTTTTGCTAGATTTTGGTCAATGCGATAAAAATCCTTAAATGTTTCTTTCTAAACAACAAAAAACTAGTGAACACAGTAAGAGTTAAACAGGTTATATTCAGGTAACTGCTGTGATTTTTATTTGATTTTTTTCATTCTCACTCTCCTTGACTCAGAAAAGGAATACAGTTGCACCTGTTCAGTCTTCATTTTGTTAATAAAACATTTTTTTGACTATTTATTATTATCTGTGAATCCATTTACTGAGAAATTTGAGTCAGAAATATGTCAGACTGTGTTGCAGAGGGCCAGGTCTAACTACGGTGAAGAAAACTTAATAAATATCATTTCATAACACTTCTGAAAATTACACTGTTGCCCATAAAGTTGGAATAATTTTGTTTTTGGATGCATTCCTCTTTTTATTCCTCTTCATCCATATCAGTAATCGCCTTTGACCATTTGCAATGATTACATATTGAGTCCCAGTTCCACAAGAATAAATAATTTCATGAGAAAAGACAAAAATATTCTATTCCAACTTTATAGGCAACACTGTTTCTGTTACTAAATCTTTCCAAATCTATCAAAATCTAACACATTAAACCATGAACACTGATATTGCACTTAACCTCCTAAGACCCAGCTATGGGTTTTCTGTCCACATTTGCGGACAAGAGTTTCACAACTTTATACAAAAAAAGAGAAAACTGTCCACCACAAAGGACATTCCAGAAAAATTTTAAAAACTGCATCTGAAAAAACTGTTGCATCATGATGTTTCCAATATAGGCACTGATTTAATAAAAAACAAAAAAAGCTTGTTCTTTGCTGACATTTCCTGGGTCTTAGGAGGTTAATAATCATTTCCAACAACAAACTTAATAAATGCAATGTATGTAAATGCAACAAAAACAGGAGAGTATGGGACATTTCATACAAACTGCCATTAATTTAATCATGTAGGACTTTCCAAACAGTCCCATAAGTTCTCTTGGTTTTCTGACTTGAAGGAGAAAAATAGGACCAATGGCCCTGTAGCTTACCAGCCAAATTAAAAGCTTTGGGAAATGTATCCAGATGCCATTTATTATCACCCAGTTATGTGTATTTATTATATTACAGAAATAGCCCAAGCTGAAAGCTTGGACGGTTGGGATTTATTCTTGGATAGACCTGGCTTTGGTGAAACAAGTGTTTCACACATATTATTCTGGAAACAATGTGCATACAATAATGCCTTGATTAACCTACCATAGGTCAACTTTGGTGATAAATTGTAGTGAAATGTGTTGGCAATATATATCTCAAAGTATGTAACCATCAAATAACAATGGAAGGACTTTAAGGATCTATATGCAGCAAAGGGTGCCTGAATGCCTTTGGAATGAAAATATGGTATTTCAAGACGGGTCATCTATCATGGTATTTGGGGGGGCTGTGTGGTCCGGAGGGTTAGGTGATGGACAGACATCCCAGAGGCTATTATTGGATGGATCCACTTCCTATCTCTCATAATGGGGAAATTTTTCAAAGTGGCACCAAATCCAGATCCAAATAATTTCACAAACTTTTGTTGACATCATCATAAAGAAGCTGTATACCAAGTTTGAAGTCAATTGGAATTGTAGTGTCGGAGAAGAAGACGATTGAAAGTTTTGTAACGGACGACAGACGACGACAGACGACGACAGACGACGACAGACGACGACAGACGACGACAGACGGCAACGACAGATGACGACAGACGACAACAGATGACGCATGATGACAATAGCTTACAGCCTGTTGGCCGGTAAACTAATAAAAACCCTAATCCAATACACAAATTAGGTAAATTAACCTAATGTGAAATGATAAAACTATGTAAAATGATGTTGCTAAACTGAAAAATATTCCAAAAATTTCAAAAAAAAAAAAAAAAAAAGAATTGTTGAAAGGTTTACTTTCAGATGACGATTAGTTGTAATTGTAAGTTTTTTTTTATTTTTTTTATTCACACTCTCCTGGGGTCACAAATATTGTTGTTATACATGTAAAAATCTGTATTTATTTATGTATTTAGAATCTTCCACATCTAAGATGCTCAGTCTTCATTCTGTTAACAACAGATATTCTTTTACTTTACCATTATCTGTTTATCCATTTACTGGCAGCGGGTATGTAGACAGAAAAGATGAAACATAAGAATTAATATGCAGTTAGTACTAGACAGAGTGTAACACAACACATTGGAGAGAGGAGCACCAGTCAAACATAATGTGGTTATCGGCCTGCATTATGTCAATTAACTATTACCAAATACACCTCTGTCAGACACCACTGGAGTGACATTCATCACCAGACATGTGATACGTTCCCTGTTGTGTGATGTACACCTAATCTGAGTGTGTCTGCAAACATAATTTACACCGGAGAAGCATTTCCTGACGAAACAAAATGCAGGGCTTTACTGTCAGCAGTGACTCTTATTGATCTGATTTTACAACTACTTCGGAAACTTTGGTGTATTTGCTCTTGTCCTGCTTTCACATGCTCTAGGAATTATGGGAAACTACCGCGTTGACCCTACGGGTTATAGACAGGATCCACGGGTTCTAAATGTTGTATTTTTTTTTTTTTTTAACTGATTTTAATTTGACATATCGTACTTTCTAGACTATAAGCCGCACCTGAGTATAAGCCACACTCACCCCGTCTCAGCAGCAGCTCTATTTCCTTCTTCGTCAGCCGGATCAATTGTTAGCCGAGAAAACATAAATTAGCCGCAGGTTCGCAGTGTGTGGAAAAAAGTAGTGGCTTATAGACCGGAAATTACGGTCCACATATAGACACACATAACAAACATTTAGGAGATGTATAACGTACAGATTCCTTTGTTTCATATTATCTCAAATTCATGTTTTGTTTTTTTTTTTAATGGACTATGTTTTTGTGAGTAACAGTCAGTAGGTTATACTTAAATAACATAGTTCTCACAGTCCATTCTTCAAGTGCTGTACACATGAAAAGCATAAAAAGAGAAAGAAAAAAAAAAGAAAAACAAAACAAATGAGAAGTGATTAAAGTTCTGCTATTGCTTGTATTTATAATAATGTCCATCGTTTGACAAACAAGTCTGTTTTCATCTGTAATCTTGCTGTGATGTGGTAGTTTTTATGCTGTTGTGTATTCGTGCATGCTGTACCGCATTTGTCCAGCAGTCACCGCCAAAACATTCTGGCCATAGCAACGTGATTGTAAAACTATTGTATTCCAAAATGATTAATATCTCCCAAAATATTGGTCCTAACAACTTGTCGTTTTCACGAGTCTGCTCCTTGACCAAAAATGCTTAATTATGACAAACTGCAGCAGTCAGCTCCGTATGGATTTTATGCGAATCCCCAGATACACACACACACATATAGGCACAAAGAGGCCACTTGGACTTTATAATATAGATACTAGTTATGAACTCAGAAATTACACATGAACACATTATATATTCCACTGGAAAACTGAGAAAAAAATGTGATACACAGGCTGCCAAGATGAAAATACCCTTTGAGTTTTTCAATATAGCGGAGAGTGAATGATAAACAAAATTTTTATTAACATTCTGCTGTTGTTAACTGATGATATTTTTTTTTTTTTATTTATAACCATTTGCACTACATTCATATCAAACCGAATTTGCACTCTCCTTTTAAACACTTTTTTATTTAATTTATATGACTGTTTGTTTTACGTGTATGTGTATGTTTATGTGTATGTTTGCTGCTGACAACACTGTGAATTTCCCCATTGTGGGATCAATAAAGGAATATCTTATCTTATCTTATCTTATCCTTTTTTGCACATATATAGTGTACATAATTTGCAAAAAAAAAAAAAAAAAATTGCTAAGAAGATTTGAAAATGCTGTGGCAGATGAATTAACATATCCAAAACTCTTTTACCTAAGTAGCAGGTCACGATAAATTGCGTTTCAGCCATTTTTCCATTTTGCTGTGGTAACAAAAGCACTTGAACATAACACACTTGCAATTTCAAATTCACCAGTGGAAAGATTCATCTTCCTGGTGTTATGACCATGGGTCATAATTTGTCTATTTATATGTATATGTATGTGTTTTCTGTTTAGTGTGTGTGTTTTCCCCCCGTCCTGTAGGTGTGCTGTGCCCCTTTTGTTTCCGTTTGTTGCAGGTTGCTGATTGGTGGAGCATGATTGCCCAGCCCTTTAAAGATGGCCCTGGAGCTCCCATCCTTGCTCGCTCTTGCCTCCTGTCAGCTCCCAACCCTGTGTTCGTGTGTGTGACCGTCAGTCTTCGATCCTGGAAAAACCTGATTGTTTGTAGTTGTAAATAGTTTTGTTAAATTGAACCTTTTTCTGGTAGGGGAGGTCGGCTCTTTGTGTTCACCTTTTCTCCTGTTTTTCTTAGGTAGTTAGGTAAGTTTTCTGTATTTTATTTCCTGCATTTATTTTGGTTAGGTAAGTTAGTAAATTGTAAAAGAAGATATTTTGTTTGTTGTTTTAGCCGCTCCCTCCCCTAACCCTTCCTTAGTTGAACAAGATACTGATAATAAATATTGTGAATCTTAGTTTTTTGACTGACGTGTGTGCTTGGGAGCTGGGAGGGGACAAAAGTTGAGCCTATTATGTTCGCCCTGGTGAACCCCTAGGCCGGGGCGTAACATAATTTGGGGGCTCGTCCGATTTTTTCCCGCGTGTTTTTTTGAGCGTGTGATTTTTTTTTTCCGGTAAGTTTTGGTGAGTATTTTGTACATATTTCTGGTCTGTGGTTTTTCTGTCTGTAAAATGGATTTTGATTTGGAGGCGTTTGCTGCGTGTCCTACACTGGAGCGGTTAGACGCTTGTAGGAAGGTAGATTTAATGCTCATTTCCACTCGTTTTGGTGTGCCGCTTCCTACTAATGTTAGGAAGGAGGAGCTGAGGCGGCTCCTCATTGAGAAGCTTGGGGAGAGGGGAGTGTTGACAGCAGGAGCTGGTGACGTGGAGGAGGAGCTCCGTGATCCTCAGCCGTCGTCGCCCACCGCATTAGCGGAACCTCCGGTTGTGCAGAGGATGTCGGCGAAAGAACTCCGACTGACTCTGCGCATAAAGGAGGTAGAGGTGAGACACAAAGAGCTGGAGGTGGAGGCCATGCTCCTCAGGGTGAAAGCCCTGGAGCTGGAACGTCAGCCTGTTACTCCCCACTCACCTGTCCAACACACAGCCCCACACTCTCCCCGTGACAGCTTCGATGTGAGCCGGCATATAGCACTGGTGCCTCCGTTCAGAGAAGCGGAGGTGGACTGTTATTTCAGTGCTTTTGAGCGCATAGCAGGCACCCTGAGCTGGCCACGGGAAGTATGGTCTCTGCTGCTCCAGTGTAAGTTGACCGGTAAGGCGCAAGAGGTGTGTTCCACACTAGCGGTTGAACAGAGTTTGGATTATGAGGTTGTTAAAGCCACTGTTCTCCGTGCTTATGAGTTGGTGCCGGAGGCTTACCGGCAAAAATTTAGAAAGTGTGTAAAAACCCCTGACCAGACATATGTGGAGTTTGCGCGGGAAAAAGGTGTTTTGTTTGACAAATGGTGTCACTCCAATAAAGTTACAGATTTTGCGCAGCTGCGAGAACTCGTCCTTTTAGAGGAATTTAAACAGCGTTTGCCGGAGCGCATAGTTGTGTATCTGAATGAGCAGAAAGTTGGGTCACTTTCTGAAGCTGCTGTTCTCGCAGATGAGTTTGCTTTGACCCACAAAAGTGTCTTTATGACTCCGGTGCGCCGTGAGGCTTCTGATGGTGAACGGGTGCGTTCTCCTAAGAACGCCCGGCGTGCATTTGTGTCTGAAGGTGGTGAGAGCCGGGAGTGTTTTTACTGTCGGCAGCCAGGCCACCTAATTGCGGTTTGCCCAGTTTTAAAGAAAAAAGAGCAAACGAAAACCAGAAATCCCTCTGCTGTAGGTTTAATACAGTGTAAATCTGCGTCTTCCACAAAACCGGCAAAATGTGAAAAACCTATTTTTGATGATGAGTTCCGTCCTTTTATTTCACATGGTTTTTTGTCGCTAGGTGAGGGGGACCAGGTTTCCATCACCATTTTAAGAGATACCGGTGCGAAGTATTCTGTGGTCCGTCGCGGCGTGGTGCCGTTCTCAGATAAATCCTACTGTGGCTCTGATTTGTTGGTGTGGGGAATAAAACTGAGTGTGTTACGCATGCTGCTGCACTCTGTTGTACTCACCTGTCCGCTGGTCTCTGGCACCGTGCGCGTTGGCGTCCGTGATCAGCTGCCCATGGCAGGGGTTGATCTGATCCTCGGAAATGATTTGGCCGGTCAGAAAGTTTTTCCTGCCGTACCCGAAGTAACCGACTGCCCCGTTGCTGACGAGGGTTATTCCACTGCCGTCGGTGATCCAACCATTTTTCCGGTGTGCGCCGTAACGCGTGCCAAGGCTCGCCGGCTGGGTGATCTGCCGGATCTGTCCGACTCCTTTTTGTGCGCGCCATGCGAATCGAACAGCCCTCCTTCTGAGTTGAATAAAACTATTTGTATCGATGTAAAACCAGAGTTGGATGACTTAAATTTAGATGTGTCTAAAAAGCAGCTTATAGAGGCCCAGCAAGTGGATGAAACCTTAACCAGCTGTTTATCTGCTGCTCTAAGTGATCCGGTTAAATCGTCTATGCATTCTGTAACATACCTGGTTGAAGATGGAGTGTTAATGCGTAAATGGTTTCCTGTGTCTGGAGCAGAATGTGATGCCATCTTACAAATTGTTGTGCCAAAACAATTCCGTCTCCAAGTGTTAAGTTTAGCTCATGATCATCACCTTTCTGGTCACTTGGGAATTAAGAAAACTTATGATCGGGTGCTCCGATATTTTTTCTGGCCAGGTTTAAAGTCTGACGTCACCAAATTCTGTCGTTCATGTCATGTGTGTCAAGTGTGTGGGAAGCCTAATCAGGTCATTCCCCCAGCTCTGTTACATCCTATCCCAGTTATTGGTGAACCATTTGAACATGTCATTGTTGACTGTGTTGGCCCATTGCCAAAAACGAAATCTGGCAATCAATATCTGCTCACCATAATGTGTGCCGCAACCCGGTTCCCAGAGGCGGTTCTGCTGCGCGCACTAAGGGCAAAAGCTGTGGTAAAAGCCTTGGTTAAGTTTTTTTCTATTTTTGGTTTACCTAAGCGTATTCAATCTGACCAGGGATCTAACTTTACATCAAATGTGTTTTCCCAGGTGATGGAACAGTTGGCCATTAAGCATCGATTCTCCAGTGCGTACCATCCTGAGAGCCAGGGCGCACTGGAAAGATTTCATCAAACCCTTGAGTCTATGCTTCGTAAGTTTTGTGTTGAGACTAACAGGGAGTGGGATGAAGGTCTGCCCCTGTTAATGTTCGCTGTCCGTGAGACCACTCAGGAGTCTCTCGGGTTTAGTCCTGCAGAGCTGGTTTTCGGGCACACTGTGCGCGGACCGCTGCGGCTGCTGCAGGAGAAGTGGCTGGCGGATAAGCCGACCCCCGTGCACAATGTGTTGGACTATGTCAGTTCGTTTAGAGAGCGGTTACATACTGCTTGTGAGACGGCCCGTCAGTCTCTTTCTGCTGCCCAGTCTAAAATGAAGCAGAATTATGATAAGTGTGCGCAGAACCGTCAGTTTCAGCCAGGTGATCTGGTGCTTGTGTTGTTACCTGTTGTGGGTTCTAGTCTCCACGCAAGGTTTGCTGGTCCTTATAAGGTGGAGCGGAAAGTGAGTGACACCGATTATGTAATTAAAACACCAGATAGAAGGAAAAAGTCGCGTGTTTGCCATGTGAATATGTTAAAGTCTTATGTCCTAGATGGCGCAGAGAGGACAGCCGCAGCCCCGGTGTCCTGCGTCGCCCCTGCTGTGAGTGTGTCCACCTCGGCTTACAGTCCTGAGGAGGACAGTTTAAATGGACAGCGTGTCTCTGTTCCGTGTGCCCGTTTGGAAAACTCCAAAATACTGGGGAACTTAAAGGAGCACCTGTCCTATCTGCCTAAAGGTAACAGATCAGATGTCTGCAGGCTTATTCGTAAACATCTGTGTCTGTTTGGGGATAAACCCACTCAGACCACAGTAATCCAGCATGATATTGATGTTGGTGACCACAGGCCCATTAAACAACACGCGTATCGTGTAAACCCGACTAAGCGGGCCGTAATTAACAATGAGGTGCAGTACCTCCTGGATCATGGTTTCGCCGTTCCCAGTTCCAGTCCATGGAGTTCTCCATCTCTCCTTGTGCCTAAGCCTGATCAGACCCCACGATTCTGTAATGACTATCGTAAAGTTAATGCTATCACCAAACCAGATTCATTTCCCCTCCCACGTATTGATGACTGTGTTGACCGAGTGGGTTCAGCTATGTACGTCACTAAGTTGGACCTCTTAAAGGGATATTGGCAGGTACCCCTTACTCCCCGTGCATCAGAGATTTCTGCTTTTGTTACACCTGATCAGTTTCTCCAGTACACCGTGATGCCTTTTAGGTTAAGGAACGCACCTGCTACATTCCAACGACTGATGAACAGAGTCCTTTCTGGAGTAAAAAAACTGTGAAGCATACTTAGATGACATTGTGATTTATTCGTCCACCTGGTCTGAACACATGTGCACTCTGAGAGAAGTTTTCCTTAGGTTAGAAGGGGCTAATCTAACTTTAAACTTGGCAAAATGTGAATTTGGTAAAGCTGTTGTCACTTATCTGGGAAAGCAGGTGGGGCAGGGACAAGTGCGCCCTCTGGCGGCGAAAATTCAGGCAATCTTAGATTTCCCTGTGCCAGAAACCAGGCGACAGCTCCGCAGGTTTCTGGGCATGTGTGGATATTATAGAGGGTTTTGTAAAAATTTTTCAAGTGTGGTTGCTCCTTTGACTAGTTTAGTTAGTCCCTCTCATCCTTTCGTGTGGTCTTCTGTGTGCCAGGACGCCTTTGAGTCTGCGAAGGCGCTTCTCTGTAGCGCTCCTGTTCTGGCTGCGCCAGATTTTTCACGGCCCTTCAAACTTGAGGTGGATGCCAGTGCTTTTGGTGCCGGAGCAGTGTTACTACAGGAGAATGAACTTAGTGTTGACCATCCAGTGTGCTATTTCTCCAGAAAGTTTAACAAACACCAAGTGCATTACAGCACCATTGAGAAGGAAGCCTTAGCCTTGTTGTGGGCTCTCCAACACTTTGAGGTATATGTCGGGTCCAGTGTGTCTCCTGTTAAGGTTTTCACTGATCACAACCCTTTAGTGTTCCTCTCCAGGATGCGCAATCACAACCAGCGCCTCATGCGCTGGTCACTGTTGTTGCAGGACTTCAGCCTTGATATTCAGCATTGTAAAGGGGTCGATAACATTGTAGCTGATACTTTGTCTCGTGCTGCATCTTAGGACTTATTTGAATCCATGGAAGCCCTTTTCTGTTCTGGGTTTTAGGTTTTAAACATTTCCTTAGGGGCGGAAATGTTTAAACTTAGGTGGGGGGGTGTTATGACCCTGGGTCATAATTTGTCTATTTATATGTATATGTATGTGTTTTCTGTTTAGTGTGTGTGTTTTCCCCCCGTCCTGTAGGTGTGCTGTGCCCCTTTTGTTTCCGTTTGTTGCAGGTTGCTGATTGGTGGAGCATGATTGCCCAGCCCTTTAAAGATGGCCCTGGAGCTCCCATCCTTGCTCGCTCTTGCCTCCTGTCAGCTCCCAACCCTGTGTTCGTGTGTGTGACCGTCAGTCTTCGATCCTGGAAAAACCTGATTGTTTGTAGTTGTAAATAGTTTTGTTAAATTGAACCTTTTTCTGGTAGGGGAGGTCGGCTCTTTTGTGTTCACCTTTTCTCCTGTTTTTCTTAGGTAGTTAGGTAAGTTTTCTGTATTTTATTTCCTGCATTTATTTTGGTTAGGTAAGTTAGTAAATTGTAAAAGAAGATATTTTGTTTGTTGTTTTAGCCGCTCCCTCCCCTAACCCTTCCTTAGTTGAACAAGATACTGATAATAAATATTGTGAATCTTAGTTTTTGACTGATGTGTGTGCTTGGGAGCTGGGAGGGGACAAAAGTTGAGCACATTATGTTCGCCCTGGTGAACCCCTAGGCCGGGGCGTAACACTGGTAGCACATGAAGGCAACATTAGAGTGGTTATTTTTGCCACTTATGGGTAAAGAACAAAATATGGTGACTTCACTGACCTTGATTTTCTACATAACAGTTAAAAAAAATTAAAAAAAAAAAAAAAAAAAAAAAATCACAAAAGTAATAAAGTCTTGTCATGTCCTCCAATGACAAATTCAAGTTGAAATTTTGAATTTCAGAGTATTTCTATGAGTGAACCATAAAAGGTTAAGGGAGATTTAGTTGCAGAAACAGAACATAATTTTCACAATTAATAGTGTATAATAACCATGCAAATAAACATTACTGTACTTTGGTTACCTTAGAACAGGTCATTTGTAGATGGTCATCTTGTTGTTGCCTCAGAACAGACTTCTTCTTCTCTTTCTTTCATTTCCCATGCATACTGGTTTGTATTGTGGTGTTGTGTTTTTCTTCTTTGTGTTTTTTCTGCCTGCAGGTGTGTGAGGAGGCGTGGCTAATGAGCAACACCTGCCTCCAATCAACCTCGTCCTCTTGTGTATTTAAGCCCGGTCTCTCCACTCCTACTCCATCAGAAGATTCTGCTGTGTGATGACCGCCATGAGTGTCCTGTTGAGAATTTAAAGGAGTGATTTTTTTTTTTTTTTTCATGGAATTATGCATTTTAAAACATTTCCCTGTGGTCTACATAAACTGTAAATGCTATGCTTAGGTTTGAATTCTTCATTAATTCAACTCTACAGGTCCATCTTCAACCCGATTTCTGATTAATGATACCAGAAAGGTGGTTTTGAGTGCTGGCCCTTTAAATGCAAATGAGCCACTTCACACCCCGCCCCCTCCAGATTATTGGCTGTGTTGCTCTGTCCCATTCAACTGAACATTTTAGGTAATCGGCTCAAAGTTTGGACATATTTTCAGTTTTTACAACAACCGCTGCTGCTGAGAAACAATTATGTCGTACCCGGAGAAATGTTTGTCGGAAATCTTGACCTTATATGTGCAAATGTCGTGATGTAACAAGTTATAAAATGTAACAAATTAAGACGGAATTAAAACAGGTTGAAGAAATCCACTCGATTTTTGCCGGAATGAATATAAAGATAGCTTTGCAGCACCTGGAGGGTTCTAATTCAAATTTTATGAACTATTAAGGTTCAAATACACAAGTAAATGAACCAAAGACTAATAAAAGTGGGTTTAGCAAAATGTGACGTCTTTAACTTGTTGTGTAATGTAGACGTGTCAAAACCAGCATTTTAGTAAGAATAATTTTCACTTATTTGTGTGAATGACTGTACTTCAGATTATTTTATTTTAGTCGTGTTTCATATGTAATTTACAGGGTGTGGGATTCAGAATGCACTGTTTTGGCAAATGTAAACGTGCAAAAAACTGGTTAAGCTAATGCTAGCTGCATGCTAAAGGCTTGTTAAACCACTGGGTCTTAATGGGTTAAGGCAGCAGAAGCTGAAATTAGAGCAAAAAACACCAGAATCTGAATGTAGCTTTTTCTTCTATGTCCAAATCACAACACTGAACACCTGCAATTATTAAAGCTCCTTGAGATGCACCTTCTATAGTAGATTTGATCATAAATGATAGATTTTCTGCAGCCTGAAGCATCACAAAAGCAGGCAGAATCCTTTATCAGGCTCAGATCCCTGGAATTACAACATAGCACAAGGTAATTATATTATTGAATCATTTTCTTCTTTCATCCTCTCATTCCATCATAACATATATAAACAGAAATGAAATGATTAAACTGATTTTTTATTTCTTAAAACTACCCTTAGTCTGTTTTATCAAGTGATTGGGAGGGTGTGAACTGACAAAGAAAATAACACTGAAGAGAAATAAATATTAATACCTTCTAAAGTCATTTTTAAACTAAATCTGGAGTAAAAATGGATCTATAAAGTGTAATCACGTTACTCCATTAGTGTGAAAACACCACAGTGTTAAATATTTTTACATATTTCATCGTTAATTTTGACACTGAATTGAGTAGAATGAACTCTGAAAATTTGACACTGGCCATAGAGTAAATTTTACTCAAATTTTGAGTGGGACCAATTGAATTCAACTCTCTAAGAGTTAAATTGACACTGTTTTTTTTACTGTGTATAGATTTGATGATAGATTTTCTACGGCCTGAAACATTACAAAAGCAGGCAGAATCCTTTATCAGGCTCAGATCACTGGAATTACAGCATAGCACAAGGTAATTATTTCATTCAGTCATTTTCTTCTATCCAACATCTCATTCCATCATAACATATATAAACAGAAATGAAGTGAAATGATTAAACTGATGTATTATTTCTTAAAACTACCCTTAGTCTGTTTTATTAAGTGACTGGGAGATACATGAGTAAAATAATGGAACTGAGAAATATACATACAAAAGTGCGGCAGCAGCTGCTGCTGCAAATAAATCAAGTTCAAGGCCCTGTGGTGTCAAACATTACAATGCAATGCATTAAAATATGTGGAATAAAGGGAGGTTTTTTTAAGCTGGTGAAAATGTGAGAGGAGATGCTAGCTCTTAGAGGTGACACACGGAGGAAATATGTCGTTTCAACTCGGGCTAATTCATCCCCTCTCTAAAAGCGAATAGATGACCTTGACTCTCCTGCCTTTTCTCTTCTCCTCTCGCAGCACAAGTGGTGTCCTGTCGAAGCACATGCACATTGGAAACATCTCATTCTTCATCAGACTTTGAGAATAAATTAAACAGTGATTTTAGTTTTGTCCCATTTTATTTCGATCCTCATTTTCAGTTTGCTCACGCGGATTGAGTGCCCATGTGACTGCTTCTGCGTCATTCTCCATCGCTGCACAAAGCGTCCTGTTCCACCTGATTGTCTTGGGGTTGAACTCGGGCCTGGGCGATGCACTGGGCTGTTAATCCTTTAGAAGTATTCCACTTAAGACAGTAAATGGTGTGATTGTGTAAAACGCACATCAGCTAAACCATATTGTGCACTCGTGTCCGCCCACTTGGTGAGTCAAAGCGCTGGCCTTCGGGTCACTATGAGCTGAAGTACAGAACAAGTAAAGACAGGGATGATCTGGTATGAACGAGAGCAAAAAAAAAAAAGAAACATTTCTTCTCCACACACAATGGGTCAGATTTACTAAAGTGTTTACATCTTTCCTTATTGTACTGTAAAGGACTTGTGAGATATTATATTAACCCTTTAAACCTTAAGCCTAAAATGGCCAGGTCTGGACTTTTTTTCTTATTTTGACTAGAAAAAGGTTTTAAAAAAATTATGTTGTGAGTGAGTCCTTTTGCCCATTTTCCAGAGCACTTAGAACTTTCAAAATCTAGCTGTCATTTACAATCTACTGTTATAATTCTGCTAAAACAGCTTCTTCTCCAGCTTCTAGTACAGGTGTGAGTGAAATTACTGTAATGACCCAATAAAGCCTATAAAGCCCAAGGTCTCAGGATTCAGAAACCGTTGGAATTTTTCCAATCGCACAAACAGTGAAAGAGTTTCATCCAAACTGCGTATGTGCAGGGTGTGCCAGCGATGACACGCCAGGTTTTAAAGAGTTAAGAATCACTCTTAAAGAAGTGATATTATGCTTTTTTAAATGGAATTATGCATTTTAAAACCTCTCCCTGTGGTCTACATAAATTGTAAATGCTATGTTTGGGTCTGAATTGTGAAAAAGAAACCAACATTACGTACTTCTGTGTTTTTCGACATTTGGTAAATATTGGTAAAGTTTTGTGCTTGTGTCCAATGGAAAAGCGACTACAAATAGATAAAGTGTCCTGACAACATTTAATTTACATACTTGGTTCATGTCCTAACCTGAAATTCCCTTTTTTCCATCCATGTACATCTAGCGTGGCTGGTAACCGTTTTATAAATCTGTAATCTCACAGTCTGTCGGATCACTGAGCCTGCAGTTCCCAACCTGGAATCCACTAAAGCTGAGTAAGGCTTTGTCTCTTCTATGGTTCTATGTTTATGGCTGAATCCCAATTCACCCCTTGGCCCCTCCCCCTTACCCCTACCCCTCAGTTTTGTGCGTACACATGAAGGGGTCGTGTTGTTCCGATTCTCAATTAGACGGAGGGGAAGGGCTAAGGCGGAGGGTTGTACAGCTCTTGAAACTGAGATTTTCAGGATCACACTACGAATGCGTTTATCCAACCTTTACATCACTGAAATTTAGAAATGCTTTTGTGTGTCTGTATGTGGTGTGAAACTTTGGAACAGTCTGGACATCCAACACAAGCAATGCCAAAATATCCACCGATTTAAACTGCTATACAAAAATATGGTCTGGTCCCAGTGTAAAGATGGAGGGTCTTAAAACTGATGTTCCATAAATACTCTGTCTGAAATGTTCATGTGTGCTTGTTGTTCCTCATCTGTTATTGTTCTTACCATCGCTGGTATGTGCTGCCCTTTACCATTAGTGCTATTGTAGTTTTTTGTTTGTTTTTTTTTCTTACCATTGTTGGTATGTAATTATTGCTGTTCTTTACCACTTGTGCTATTGTAGTTTTTTGTTTTTACCATTGTTGGTATGCAATTATTATCATGTAAGTTGACGGTTAACTGTTACCTGTGGTAACAACCACCAGGAATGTACTTTGTTTTGTTTTGTTTTTTTTACACGCATTTTGGTTATACAGTGTAAATACTGTCAAATGAGTTTATTCTAATTTGGTATAGGCCTTTTTTGCTCTATTTTGTTCATTATTCTGACTCGAAGTTAAAGGACAGGAGTGAGTGTTTATAAGTTATTATGTTAAGTTACTCGAAGATGAAAATGGGGGTGGGATTAAATAAGTTTTTCTTCTTCCCACTCTTTTTCGAGTATAAATGAATGATTTTTTTTTTATTTGGAATTTTGAATTTGCATGTATTCCATGAATGCTCGAAAAAAACAATCAAAATAAAATTAAAAGAAAAAAGAAATGCGACAAATTGATGGCCAAAAAACAAAACCTCCTATCTGCAAATTTTTAGATTTTCAGTTTTCACATTAAATGGACTGCACTTTGGGAGGCATAAATACCTAGTATGTATTTTTAATACATAATATAGAAAGAGAGTCTGAGAGCAGTAGAATATGCTTGAATATCTTTAACAAAGACCATACAATAATAAAACTAAACATTTTTTTTTGTTTCCTGAAAAAAGTGTTTTTGTTTTTGTTTTTTTTTCCAGATAGGAGGTTTTGTATTCTGGCCATTAATGTTATAATTCTGCATCCCAGGAATGTCACTTCCATAAACATAGGGTGTGCCTGCATGGTCACATATTATGTTAGGACCTCTTTTTTGCGCATGCGGGTCACTTCAGGGTTGCATTCAGTTCAAACTAAAAACTGATAGAAGTTGCATTTAATGTGTAATATGAATGAGCACACAAAAAAAAATCAGATTTCACCAAAAAATCTGAATTCTGGATTAAAACCTGCTTTCTGAACGTAGCCCAATCCCAATTCACCCCTTACCCCTACCCCTCCATTTGGCGCGCTCACGTGAAGTGGTAGGGGTGTCTCGATTCTCAATGATTCGGAGGGGAAGAGCTAAGGGGGAGGGCTGCTTGGCCCTTGAAACAGAGATTTTTCAGGACCACGCTACAAACGGAGGGGTAGGAGAAATTTCCCATAATTCTGTTAAAATCATTGGCAAGATGGAGGTAAACACAGCCAAAAAGTGCAACAGTGTGATGACAGAAACGCACAAATGTATGTATTTTCTTCGTAGACAACTTAATCATTTGATTGACCGTTTAATGCCGTTTCAATGTGTTACAGATTGCACATCTGTGGTTTATAATTGATAGACGCAAAAAGATGACCAAAGCCCATGGAACAGTGACGGTTACAGCTACTGACGGCATGATGAATACTTTTAGAAACAAAGTTGTCGCATCTCTTCATAGCAGCATCGATGACTGCTGATGTCATGATGTCGTAACAGGTTGCGAAGGGTTGTCCCATTCCACAGGAGAATGTTTCAACCCCTACCCCTTGCAGCTCTGTTTCAAGGGGTAGTGTCAAGTGCAAGGGCCGAGGGGTAGGGGTAAGGGGTAGGGCTAAGGGATGAATTGGGATTGGGCCTATGAAGTTGTCAAATACTGTTTTACCAAGTATACCTGGGTTTTATTTTGCAGATAAATGGTTGATTTTCTCCTTTTCCACAGCCAGTAGATGAGTACATTTCTGTTTTTTTGTTTTCAGTCAATGTCAAAAATGTGTTGGGTAAACCACGTAAAGTGGTAAAAACCATGAAGGCCACTGACAATGCTGCAATGCTTACACTTTTTTTAATCTTTTCCTTCAGTTTCCCTTGAAACTTGGACTACCTGAATGATTCTCAAGTGATGCTAGAGCAGATACAGGTGGAATGTGTAGACGTGGATTGTAGGATTGCACTGGAAAAGTGTTGAATGAATGATGAATGAATTTTTTTTTGTTTTTTATCCATTGTGAGACAGGAAATAGCTATTTGCACACATTGAATAAAGCTGTAATCACACATTTATTGGACAATCAAAAGCCTGTACATGAAGCAAGGTATACTCACTTAAAAATACTAAGCTATTTAACACTTAAAGACCTAGAACTATTTTAATGTTATCCTCAATATTTGGCATTTTTCAATGAAAATCTGGTATTTTCCTTTATTTAAATGACTGATCGTGTCGATGTCCATAAAAGCTCAAATTGTATTATATCAAAACAGAGAAACTAAAGAAAAAGTGACCTTAAAATACATCATTAAGTGAATATAAAACAAATATTTGGCTCTTATTAATCAAACTCCATGGGTTTTACCAGTGAATCAACGCTGTAGATGATGACGGTGTTTCCATGTTCACTATGGCTTTTGTTTTCTCTCTGCAACTGTGAATTGCTTCATCTCTTTTACTGAATTTTTACATTGTAACAATCATAACTGTACAGCTGAATGTGCATCATACATTACAACATAGTTATTTAACCCCAGATATTTCTATACCTCATTCCTCTTCCCACTGCTTTTTCTGAATATTGATGTCTGGTGGTTAAGCAAGAATACACAGTTCCAATGAGACCTCTAGTGTGTGTTTTCTGCTCCAGAATGGTGTCTAAGACTACGTTCACAGCAGGTCTTAATGTACAATCTGTTTTTGTGTGTGTGTGTGCTTGCTCATTGTACACATTATATGTGACTTCTATCAGTTTTGAGTATGAACTGAATGTGACCCACATGCGCAAAAGAGGTCCTGATGTAATACATGACCACACAGGCAAGCAGTGTGTTTGCAGAAGTAAATATATTTTTGCTGCTGCTCCTCCTCCTGGGACGCAGAATTGTGATGTTTGTCACATTTCAATGACGTAAAGGTTGGATAAATGCAACCTGGCCATTCAGACCAAAGTCACATTCCGTGCATTTACATGACAACTTTTATTCCTGGTTTAATCTGATTAAAGGTTAGATCCTATTTAAGATGCCCATGTAAACACCTTATTCCAGTTGAAAAAGAATAGTTTGGATTAAATTTAAACCCGAATAAAGTCACTGGTTTAATCCCCTTTTAATTCCGATCTAAATTATTCCTCGGACATGTAAACCCTTTATTCTATTTGGACTTTATTCCTGCCATTCTGCACATGCTCGTTGTCTTGTCCTGTCACGATGACGCACACATTCTGCGCAGGCGGAAGAATATGCAATGCAGTCTAGTCAACCCAAACCGTTCCAGTGGGCTATTCTGATGGGATCTACCAGCCTGGAAAACCCTGAAGGAAGAGTTCATCACCTGTTTTTTTATTAATTCATTTGTCATGCACTAATGAGTTCGATAAGTGGGCAAATCAGTTTGTACCAATTGCCTTGTTCTTGCAGCCCTTTCATTAGCTTAGCCTAGCTTAGCATAATCGCTTCATTCCTATGGTCAGACGTAGCCAGGCTTTCACAGGTGATTCGTAGTATTTTATGAGTGATTTTGTGAAATTCAATTCTCTAATCAATTTCAATTTTCTAATCATTACTTTAATCCGGTGGGGTCAATATGATCACAAGTTGAGGCTCAAATCATGGCGATGTGACTTACTGCACTAATAAAATCTTGGGAAATAAAAACTAATGCAAAGCTAAAATGGTAAAGCAAAGCTAATTTAGCGCATGCATCCCTTCCAACAAAAAGATTTTCCAACTTCCGTCAACACAACAGCCACAAAATTGTATGAGTGCAGTAAGTCGTGGATCTAAAGAAGTAATTAGGGAGAATCGGATTTCAGGAAATCACTTACAAAAGACAACAAATCACCTTTTAAAAACTGGCTACGTGTGACCATGGAAATGCAGTGACTATGCTAAGCTAAGCTAACAGAAGGGCTGTGAGAACCAGGTAATGTGAGCACTGCAGTGCAAACCCTTTAGCTCACTTATCTGCCTCATTAATACCTCATGTAAACCTTTATTCGGGTTTAACATTTCCACGTAAACAGAAGAGAAAATATTTTAGTTCTGAATTAATTTCTTCTGGAAAAATAACTCGGATTTAGAAAACATCATGTAACCGTACCCACTGTAAAAAAGAAAAGCACTCAGAGAGTGCAGACCTCCACCAAGGCAGATCACCCCCCCAAACACCATCAAAATGTAATCATTTGTTCCTTGTGCCAGTATCAGCATTTCCTGAAAATTTCACCTGAATCAATTCATAACTTTTGGAGTTATCTTGCAAACAAACAAACAGACAAACCTAGGTGAAAACATAACCTCCTTGGTGGAGGTAAATATCAGATACGTATCGGATTTAGGACCATGTATGAAAGTGGCCTGGGTCGGATTTGAAAAAGTTGAATTTGTGCTGTTCAAACTGTCTTTAACAGATCAGATATAGGTCACAAATGGGCAAAAAAAACAAAACAGATTTGGGCCACATTTGGCTGCAGTCTGAACGTAGCCTAAGAAAGAGTTAACTATTTAAAACCTGATGTGTCATCACTGATACGCCCAGCACATATGCAGTTTGGATGGTTATAACTCTTTCACTGTTTGTGCGATTGGAAAAATTCCGTCGATTTCTGAAACCCGAGACATGGTGCTTTATAGGCTTTATTGGGTCATCATGTTAATTTTACTCATACTTGTGCTACAAGCTGGAGAAGAAGTGCTTTAGCAGTATTATAACATGCAGTAAATTATAAATGACTGCTAGATTTTGAAAGTTCTAAGTGCTTTGGAAAATGGGCAAAAGGACTCAGGCACAGCATGTTTTCTAACCTTTAGTCAAAATAAACAAAAGTCCAGATGGACCATTTTAGGCAAAGGGTTTCAAGGGTTAATAGGTAGCAATGGATAGCCTGTGATATTGTGAGAGATGGAGCACTGAGTTTACTTAAAAAAACTGAGAAAAGTGGTCGCCTTAAAAAAAAGGTCATGATTAATTACGTTTTTAAGTACATTTAACTTACATTTAACTAAGTTTTTTATTATAAATATACTTAAAAAGTTCATTAATCTTTTTTTTTTTTTTTTTAAGGTAACCACTTTTCTCAACTTAAGTAAACTGAAGTTATCTGGGCTTACAGTCTCCCCCACTAAGAAAAGTAGCAAGTCAGCTAGCGGACACCTAGCTAAGAGAAAATGTCCGCGGAACAGGTCGATGGAACCGGTGGACAATAAAACAAAACACTCCTCTCACAGTTAAAACTAGAAAAGCACTCTGAGACCACAGACCTCCGCCAAGGCAGATCAGTGCCTGCTGCCCCCCCCCCCCAGATCATTATCATTTGTTCCTTGTGCCAGTATCAACATTTCCTGAAATTTTCATCCAAATCCGTCCATAACTTTTTGAGTTCTCTTGCACACAGACACACACACAAACAAACCAATGCTGGCAAAAACATAACCCCCTTGGCGGAGGTAACAAACAATCGTCGATAGCCAACAGCCACTTAGAACTTTTTAATTTATATCTTGTATGATGAGCGCCGAAACTCCTATAGCAGCTACTCTTTGACTGAAAGCACTGAGACCAGCATGTGCAGATAAGACATGCACGAGCCGCTGACAATTTACGTGGTCAAAAGAAAAAGTGGTGTGATCATAACTATCACTTATTAATTTTAATCCATTTAACTTCAATTTATTCACACATTCTATATACTACTACACATACTATATGAGTTGACTATACTTAATATTTTCTACTAATGTCATCAAACTTATATTTTTAAGTGCTTTCTAATACACTTTTAAGTCTATTTGACATCTGGGCTTACAGTGTAATTGTAAGAATCTAAAAAAAAATGTGGACGGGGAATATTATGTTTCTTTACAAGTTGTTTAAAGGTTTAATTGCTTCATCTTTGACAGATTACATGCTAAAATGCAGTTACAGCTTGTCCCGGCCCCTGCTCACACAATGGGATCACTCTGATGTTGTGTTTGTGCAGAACGAAGCCCAAGTCTTTTCTTTCGTCCACCTATGACCCAATTAGGCTGCTGTAAACGTCAAAATCCAGCCTTACAGTCAGGACACATGCTCTGGATATT
Source organism: Sphaeramia orbicularis (assembly GCF_902148855.1). Lineage (NCBI taxonomy): Eukaryota > Metazoa > Chordata > Actinopteri > Kurtiformes > Apogonidae > Sphaeramia > Sphaeramia orbicularis. The sequence goes on along the minus strand of NC_043959.1, from coordinate 23,445,413 downwards.
GAGAACATAGATTGGTTTAATTGAATTTCCAGTATCCTCCAGTCCAAGTCACCAGAGTAGAGATAATTCCCTTATCCACATCAATGCAGGCCCTCTGCTGGGCTCAGTGAAAGGGGCTGAGGACCTGCTGTTTGCTGGCAGGATCTGCCACAACCAATTACACAAGCTTTGTTAAATACCCGCGCGATTTCCTGACTCCGCTCACCCCACACTGACGGTGAACTAAGTTAACGGAACCAAACAACAGCCGCTGAGACAAATAACCACAGATCATTGTCCAGCTACAGTGCAATTTAGGGTCTTAAGATAGCTTAAGCTGGCTGAAGTAATGCCACGAGAGGCTGTTCGGAGATGGTTGGGGATGTGGGCTGTCCTGCAGCTAGCTGGGGGTCTGATGAGGACTTAGCATCCCTCACCACCACCACCGCCGCCACCACATAACTGCGCTGCCTCTCCAGCTGGGGGGAGCCTTTCATCCTGCCCGCTCACCCACGTTTTCCATTCTGGGCCCAACACACACTCACATATTTAGAATTAAGCCAGCCATTTCCATGCAAGAAATGGCTGGCATTCAGTCCAATTATCCAGTGAACTCTCTAGGACGAGTGTAGCTCTGTAAATGTGCAGCTACTAAAATAGGACATAGAGTAAACTAGAAAAGCACTCGGAGAGCGCAGACCTCTGCTAAGGCAGATGAGTGGCCCCCCCGGATCACCATCAAAATGTAATCATTTGTTCCTTGTGCCAGTATCAAATCCTGAAAATTTCATCCAAATCCATCCATAACTTTTTGAATTATCTTGCTAACAAACAAACAGACAAACCCTGATGAAAACATAATCTCCTTGGTGGATGTAAAAAAAAGAAAGGAAATGGAGATTAACCCGTAAAGACCCAAACATCCACTGGAGATCATAAGCATCTACTGATGTAAATAATTCAGGTAAAATACAGTTTGTCATCTTTTCATGGTCATCAGATAATGACCCATTTGGACATTCAGAGGCTCCGTGGTTACCGGGGAAACACCGTCATCTTCTACAACACAGGTGTCCGGGGGCCACAACTGGCCCACCAAAGGTTCCAATCTGGCCCACAAGATGAATTACAAAGTGTAAAATGCAAAAATTACCCTGAAGATATTTACAGTCAAGGGTATCAAACTCAAAAATAACAGCATAATAACCTAGAAATAATAACTCCAAATTTTCTTCTTGGTTTAATGTGAAAAAAATAATGACATGATGCCTATAAATAATGGCAACACCAGTTTTTCTCTTTTATTTATTGCAAAGAACATTAAATTCTGATATCCTTTAATAATAAAACGTCAATAACCTGAACAAATATGAACAACCTGGAATGTCTAAAGAAAAAAAAGTGCCATTTTAACAATATTCTGTCTGTTTTGTGCCTTGGTAGATCTGATCTGTAATGCACATGTAGAAATCATAAGTTGAGGCATAATATTGATAAAATTGTACTTATTTTTCTTCTGAAATTTCAGTTTTTTCAGGGTTTTCACATCTTTTTTGTTTTGGATAGAAATAGTTTCATCATTTAATGTTATTTTTTGCACTAAAACATTTAGAGTTGTTATTATTTATAGACTACTATGCTATTATTTTACTGGTCTGGCCCACTGGAGATCAAACTGGGCTGAATGTGGCCCCTGAAAGAAGATGAGTTTGAGACCCCTGTTCATTGATTCACCAGTAAAACCCATAGTGTTTGATCAATGACAGTGGATTGAGATTGTTTTTATGTTCAGTTAATGCTATATTTTACTTAAAAAGTTACCTTTACTTCAGTTTCTTCTTTTGGACACATCAACCTTTGAATTTACTCTGAGCTTTTATGAACATCTACATGATCAGTCAAATCCCACTCACAATGGAATTTCATTCCAGTTGAATTTCACCTATTCATAACCAGATGAAGAGGAGGACACATTGTATGAAGTGCCAATATAGGAATGTAAAAATACTCCTCTATAGCAGGAATTCTGCATGAAGTTTCTTAAATATGAGAGTATTAGCAGCAAAATGGAGGGAATGCTTTGAGGGAACAGAACTGGTTTGAACATCTCTGAATTATAAATTAACATATATGATCATAAATGTAATATCTCTTGATATAATGAGAGATGATGAGGTTAAATGATCCTGATCTGATGTCATTTTTGGACTTTTTAGTGAGATATCGAATCATTTATTGAAATATCGTGTTTATTGAGTTTTTCCATTAGGCAAATTTTTTGTTATATTTGCGCAATTTTAGGGTCAGTGGAGGGTCAGTGGAAAAGCAACTACTGTGTTCATTATAAAAACAAACCAAAGTCCTTCCTTTGCAGGATTTTCTTGCCCAGTTACATATACAATATAGATAATGCATGCGATACTTGCATCTAAGACAAAAAGCATCTTTTTTTTTCCTCACTTAAAACCCTTTAATGCATAAATTATGAAAAAAAGTCTAGATTTTTTTTTAGATCGATTTTATAACTCAGAGTTAGGTTAAAGTTGAAATGCATTTGGAATTTTATTTATTTATTTATTTATAAAATATGGTTACATTAAGAAGATATTTAACCTCCTGAGACCCAGGAAAGTACAAATTTTGGCTTTTTAAAAATTAAATAATTGCCTATATTGGAAACATCATGATGCAACAGTTTTTTTCAGATGCATTTTGAAAAATTCTTATGGAATGTCCTTTGCAGTGGACAGTTTTTTGTTTTTATTTTCCTTTTTTTAGTATAAAGCTGTGAAACTCTTGTCCACAAACGCAGACAGAAAACCCATGGCTGGGTCTTAGGAGGTTAACTTTATGAGATCACAGATCAATCCAAATTTGAAAACTAAGATGATCCTTTTTTCATTGTATTGCTTAGAATCTATAGAGACTGCCCCCATGTGGTTTGGAGAATATTGCCTTCATAACCCTTTGAAAAGTGAATTTAAACTATGTGTCCACAAATGTGGACGTCATGCATGAAAAGGTTAAATTTTTTATTACATTTTCAAAACAAATGTTGAACAGACAAATACAACAACAAAATAAATAGCATAACCACTGGTGTGGAATTCATATTGTACATTATATTGAAGTATACTGTTCAAATTAAACTTATTTAACAGTCTCAGTTCATGTGAATATTTGGTTTTCTCCAGTTTTTGTTAAAAGTTTCATCTTTGATTCTCAATATACGTAAGTAAACTTCTCCACAACTAAAATATCTCAATTTCCTGTCACTGATCTAGGAGTGGGGTGTCTTAATTTCTCCAATAACACCTTAGTCAAAAAAAAGGTCTTTCATCACAACATTGACAATTTCAACAAAAGAAATTGTACAATTTCAGTATTTCATGTTTTATACATACAGGGTGAGTCAGAAAAAACGCTCTTTCCATTTAAAGAAATTGTACTGCTAAAACGGAAACACTGATTTTTCTTTTGACCATACAGTCATATTGATGTGGTTATTGAGCATGTCTGGTGATGTAGTCATAGATTTATTGCATTGCATAAGAGAGAGAAGGTCCATTGTTTATTGGGCACTGAAATACCTGCCAACACAATGTATGCCACAGTGAACAAACTTGAAATTGACAACAATTACAGGAGTCGGGGCTTTCCAGAACTCACAGCAAGATATGGGATTCAACGGAATGGGGCATTTGCCCATTTCTGGTGGTTCCAGGATGGAGCGCCAGCCCATCGAAGAGTTATCGTGCAACAGCAATTGCAGGTATTATTTCCTCATCGAGTTGTCTGTTTGGGTCAGGAGAAAGAGTGGCCACCTAGATCCCCGGACTTGACCCCCCTTGATTTTTTCTTGTGGGGGTATCTTAAAAACCATGTGTATCAGATTGTTCCACAAACTCTTCAGGAACTCCGAAATCGCATCACGGCTGAAATCCAAGCCCTACGACGAACACGAATGGCGAGAAGAGCTGTGTTAGAGATGCGACAACAAGCACAGATTTGCATCAATCTGAATGGTAGCCAGGTTGAAGGTCGTGCCGGACGACTTCGTTGAGGCAAAACATTTTGATGGTGAGTAAACATGCTGTAATGGTTGACAATTTCAGTTTCATTCACGGTGGCATAAACTGTGTTGGCAGATATTTCGGTGCACAATAAACAATGGACATTCCCTCTGTTATGCTATGCCATAAATCAATGATTCACTCACCAGACATGCTCAATGACCACATCAATATGACTGTATGATCAAAAGAAAAACAAGCATTTCCATTTCACTGGTACAATTTCTTGAAATGAAAAGAGCGTTTTTTCTGACTCACCCTGTAACTGATGGAATGTATTGTGTTGTAATGTTAAATATCGCTGATATTTTGAAAGCAATTTCTCACAAAATTATCAGTGTATATATTTTGTATATCTTGCTCGTTCTTGCTGTTATTTTCACATATTTAACTTTTTTTCTGCACATGTACAAAACCTTTTGAAGCCCTGAGATAGCACCATGGACTTCATTTTATTTCTCTGCCTACACATAAATGGAAATATTTGATGATGATGGCATATTTTTATTGTCACCAAATAACCACAGCTATAGCATGTGGAAATCTTTTAATCATATTTGTGAATGTTAAGAAAAATATAGAAACCCCCCCCCTCCCAAATTCCACAATTTCCTTACTGTACTATAAAGTGCATTAATGAGAAATAAGGTTGAAAAAGTTAGAAATCAGAGTTGAGGTATTTACAAAAACTTTAACATTAAAAATTCCGTATTCAAAAAGATAACATTTAACCTCTTTGGTATTTAGTATAGAACAGAGTTTATGATCTTAATATGTACTTCCTTTTAAACTGTCTTTCCTTTTCACTTGTCCATAAATAGAGCTTTCAGAGCAAAAACCGTGCTAACAAAAAGAAAATGGCAGTAATCGAATTCTTTGAGCAGCGGTTGTCTGCAGTCATAAATGAAAGTTTCTGAAGTTTGCTGAGAGTTCACTGTTGAAAGCCGACTGTTCTGTGCTTATTTTACTGTATGTCACAGCTCTTTCATGCAGACAAATGGAAGCTCTTTGTGTGTCCAACATTTTAAAAAGTGTCATCTCGCACAGAGTTTGTATAAAGCGGTGTCTCTCATTGGATATGCTATCTTCTCTGATGTGTAAGATGATTTTTCTCTTTTGTTGGCTGCTGTATAGAGACAGGTTTAAGTGCCTTGGTGGAACTCCTATTCACCCCAGTGTTCAGCACTCTCCCATGGCCTTTTCTCCATTTCCAGCGCCCAGAAAAAAACATGTCATTGTGAACCCTGACCCCACCCTGCTCCGTATCCACTCTCCGTCAGGAAGCCAAACACATGCCTGAACAATTAACTCCTGCACTGCCATCAATTTAGCCCAGAGCAAAGAAAAGATTGAGTCACCCAGGTTCAGGCAAAAAAGAAATGGGTAAAAACATAAGGATAAAAGGGTTTTCTAGAGAAAGAGAGAGAAAAACATGTTTTTCAGTCCCTGCAAAGTAACTGTCACTGGAGTGACAAGGAGACACTATTGAGAGCCTCCGTTCATTCAGCCAGTTTGTTTGAACTGTTCAACAAACAATTACAGGGAGTCATGAGGGTTATGTTTATCTTGAGACCAGGACTGTGAGGAGCTGCCTTGAAAGCCATGTTAAATTTAAGAGGCGAGTACATCAAGCTTCATAAAGTTGTGATGTTGGGTCTCAGTATTGATTCCTGTTCACGATGGTCAGTAAGAGGCTGATGGCAGTGAGACCTGCTGAGGTATTCTGACACAGCCCCCGTCCTCCACCGGGGGTCAAATCCCACTCAGAGTGGAATTTTAGTCTAATTGAATTGCACCTATTCATAACCAGATGAAGAGGAAGACGCATTGTGTGAAGTGGCATTATAGGAATGTAAAAATATTCCTCTATTGTAAGAATTCTGCATGAAATTTCTTAAAAATATGAGTATTAGCAGCAAAATGGAGGGAATTCATTGAGGGAACAGAACTGATTTGATCTCTCTGAATTATAAATTACCATGTATGATCATTTATGTCACATCACATGATATAATGAGAGGTGATGAGGTTAAATGACCCTGATCTGATGCCATTTTTGGACTTTTTAGGGAGATATTGAATAATTTACAGGGTGGGGAAGCAAAATTTACAATGAACATTTAGTTGTTTTTTCCCAGCAGGCACTACGTCAATTGTTTTGAAACCAAACAAATATTGATATTGATATTGATATAGAAATATTGATATTGATTGAATATAATCATATCTAACACTATTATCCATACCTTTTCAGAAACTTTTGCCCATATGAGTAATCAGGAAAGCAAACGTCAAAGAGTGTGTGATTTGCTGAATGCACTCGTCACACCAAAGGAGATTTCAAAAATAGTTGGAGTGTCCATAAAGACTGTTTATAATGGAAAGAAGAGAATGACTATGAGCAAAACTATTACGAGAAAGCCTGGAAGTGGACGAAGCAACAAAAAACATACCAAAGCTTTTATTAAAGCTCTCAAATCCAAAATCCTAAAGGATCCAACTAAATCCATGAGAAAAATAGCAATTGAACTTGAGGTAGACAACAAGACCGTTAGAAATGCAGTAAAATATGATTTGAAGATTTAAATTCTCATGACTTTCAATAAACTAATTGGTCATACACTGTCTTTCAATCCCTGCCTCAAAATATTGTAAATTTTGCTTCCCCACGCTGTATTGAAATATAGATATCACTCACACCCAGTGTTGTTTCGTAACAAAGTAATCAGACTGACCTCATGAATGTATGTGATGTCAGTTTATTGCATTTGGCATACTATACGTACACATTTTCATCCTTTCGCATGTTATTTAACGCCATTTGATGGTGTGTCGATGTACTAACTGCTAAACCTAATCCTAACCGCTAATCATGCTAGCCGCTAATCGCACTAATGGTGTGCTATTTTACGCAGCATAAATATACCCATATAGTAAAGAGATACTGGAACGGATCTGGAACAGAATCGCTGACTGACTCGGCTCGAAACGGCTTGGCAGATCCGTCCCAGTGTCCAAACGCACATTGGGCCAAGACAGATATTGCTCCGCGAAACAGATCTCCCACAGAAATGGTCCAGCTCTGGCCCAGCTCCGAACTGAAAGCTTATAATGCGAACAGATAACACGCCAATTAAAAGTGGCGTGTTATCTGTACGCAATTCATGATACTACGTTAAAGTAATAATACTTTACCTCTGTGCTCAAGTGTGTTTTGGGAGAATTTGTACTTTACGAAGTATTTTTTATTCTATTTACTTTCACTTATGAGAACCTTTGTCGAGATTTTTTTTTCCTGAGTGTTTTTATTCCTCTTTAGGCATGAAAAAAAACATGCAATTGATTTTTTTTTTAAAGACCTGTTTTTTATGAAGGTAGATTTGTTTCTTAATTGCTTTACGTAAAAAAAAAAAAAATTCAATTAAAAAAAGTGTTAGAATGCAGAAAAAAATTACAATCCAAAAAATTGCATTTGAACACTTTTTTTTTTTTTTTTTGATTGAAGTGATTTTTTTTTTAATTGATTTTTTTTCTTTTTTTTAATGAAAATATTTTTTGGGGGTTTAAGCAATAAAGAAACAAACCTTCATAATCTACCTTCATAATTTTTTTGTGGAATTCCAAAAATGTCCATTCTGCTGGACACCATGTGTTTAAGTTTTGAATATCAGAAAGTGATATACAAAATCAAAACATTTTTAATGCAGCTAATCTCATGTTTTCTCACATTTTATCATATGCGCAATTTTTTATTGGCAATTTATTTACACTCAAACATGTTAGTGCAGATCAGGTTTATCAAGACCAGCAAAGTTATAGTAATGGTTTGAATGTCAGTGAATGGGATGATGCATAGGCGTCCACTGAGTTAACTCATATCGAACTAAAACAACAAAACCCATGTTTGAGAACAGATATAGAATAACTGTCCACTGTAGTCACCAATATGCATGAAAGGGTTAAATTCATACAAGTTCACTTTATTTAAGGATCCCCATTCGTTTCTATCAAAGTAGAGACTATTCTTCCTGCTCAGTGTTTTATAATAACAAAGTAATAATACTTCACAACTGTACTCAAGTATGTTTTGGGAGAATTTGTACTTTACGAAGTATTTTTTATTCTATTTACTTTCACTTTTACTTCACTACATTTCCTAAGTCAATTGCATACTTCTATTTTTAAGGCACAGTATCGTTACTTGTTACAAAAAATACATTACAGGAAATTGTATAATATAGATATCACTTATTTCTTTTCTTTATTTATTTAAGGATCGATGAAAAGAGGTGATGACACGCACATCCAGTTACTGAAAGGTGTGCAGGATCCCAAAAAAACAGTGGATGAAAGAATCAGATAAGGTCCGCACAACCTGTGAGTTCGCAAAAAATATTAATTCACCACAAGTAGTGACGTTTCAGGCCACAGCCCTTCATCAGACATGGGACAGATCATGGCACACAGCTGTTTATATAGAGTACTGATTACAATATCGCATGACAGGTGAAGCACAATATCTCATATAATCAGTCACTTTTAAATAAGTATAAATGTCTTTAAATACATAATAATTCCTACAAGTTCAGTAATCAAATTTCTTAAGTTAATATAAATGCAAGTTACTTTGAATTCATGCAAATTCATAAATACAGTGATGAAGTTACTTTAACCCTCTCATGCATGTATTATGAGAACCTATGTCGAGATTTTTTTTCCTGAGTGTTTTTATTCCTCTTTAGGCATGAAAAAACAATGCAATTGATTTTTTTTATAGACCTGTTTTTTATGAAGGTAGATTTGTTTCTTAATTGCTTTGAGTAAAAAAAAAAAAATTTTCAATAAAAAAAAAAAGTGTTAGAATGCAGAAAAAAAATTACAATCCAAAAAATTGCATTTGAACACTTTTTTTTTTTTTTGATTGAAGTGATTTTTTTTTTTTTTATTGATTTTTTTTCTTTTTTTAAATGAAAATATTTTCTTTTTAAGCAATAAAGAAACAAATCTACCTTCATAATTTTTTTGTGGAATTCCAAAAATGTCCATTCTGCTGGACACCATGTGTTTAAGTTTTGAATATCAGAAAGTGATATACAAAATCAAAACATTTTTAATGCAGCTAATCTCATGTTTTCTCACATTTTATCATATGCGCAATTTTTTATTAGCAATTTATTTACACTCAAACATGTTAGTGCAGATCAGGTTTATCAAGACCAGCAAAGTTATAGTAATGGTTTAAATGTCAGTGTATGGGATGATGCATAGGCGTCCACTGAGTTAACTCATATCGAACTAAAACAACAAAACCCATGTTTGAGAACAGATATAGAATAACTGTCCACTGTAGTCACCAATATGCATGAAAGGGTTAAATTCATACAAGTTCACTTTATTTAAGGATCCCCCTTCGTTTCTATCAAAGTAGAGACTATTCTTCCTGCTCAGTGTTTTATAATAACAAAGTAATAATACTTCACTACTGTACTCAAGTATGTTTTGGGAGAATTTGTGCTTTACTAAGTGTTTTTTTAATTCTATTTACTTTCAGTTTTACTTCACTACATTTCCTAACTCAATTGCATACTTCTATTTTTAATGCACAGTATTGTTACTCGTTACAAAAAATGAAGTAAAGTAACTTTGGTGTTTTCACCGCTGAGATTACTGCAAAAAAGTCAGGAAGCTGATTTGTAATTGGGCCTAATCAGGTAATGAACAAGGGCAATTAAAGGATAACATTCAGCCTGTTGATGTTAATGTAAGGGAGAGTTGAATGAAGCTGTGCCAATAAACAGGTTGGTTTTATGTCAATGGTTAGGACTTTGGATTCTTTGTTTATGAAAGGTAATGTAGGCTCTATGTTTTGAGGTGCCACATAAGCTTCGTAATCTTCTTTTCTTATTTTTCCCCTCCAAATTCAGACATTTCTAAAATCAGCAGTAGCCTACTCCTGTTTAGGTTTTTGAAGTATGTGATATAGGCATCATTTTCAATATTTTGACTGCTTGTCTTTTATTTTACAATGTTTAAAAATCCTGGATAAACTTTATAATATTCAAAATTCTAACTGCCTTAGGTTGTTATTAGGGACCGAGCCGAAAGGTAAGGCCCTCTCACACAGTGAGAGGCCTTGCCTGCAAGCAAGGCCCTATTGTTATTCGTTCGTTATGATATTATTATTATTATTCAGACACCACTTTGACCTGGATTTTGACCCCCTAAACATGCTCGAAAACTCACCAAATTTGGCACACATGTCAGGTCTGGCGAAAAATTTGATAAAATGTAAAAATTAACCCCATAGGTGCCAAAATGAGCTCTCTAGCGCCCCCTAGATACACAAAAACGGCCCTAGCGGCCAGTAGGAATGTCGTACAAACATGAAACCAACACCAAAGTTTTCGTCTCATCAAGCCCGACAAATCACACGCTGACACTCATGACCTAACTCCGACAGGAAGTTCAGAATTTGCCTTTCAAAGTAAAATGCTCAAATTGCAAACTTCCAGTAGGAATGTCATAGACACATGAAACCAATGCCGAAACCTTCATTTAATCGAGTCCAACAAATCACGTACTGAAACCTATGAGCTATCTCTAACAGGAAGTTCGCAATATGCCTTTCAAAATAAAATTTTTAAAACTAACTCCGATTACACCATTTGTGGTACTGACTTCTAAATAGTGCCAAAAGATAGAGTGAACCCTCTTTAATAAAACAATTTCACACCTTTTCCATAACTGTCTTAGTTTTTGTTTTACAAGCCCGCAAAGTTGTGATGTTTGGAACTCATTTTTCACTTTGGGGTTTTTCCCCACATGTGACATATCTACGCGTTCACAGGACTCACCACAACGCTCACATGCAAAAAAATTTGAGATACGATGTACGGTTATTGATTTATAGCAATTTGTTTTGTTTTCATACTTTTTCTACTTTAGACTGCCATTTGACCCCCTTAACATGCTCCAAAACTCACCAAATTTGCCATGTATGTCATGGCTGGTGAACACTTTCATTCAATATCAAAATTAACCCCATGGGTTCCAAAATGGACTCTGTAGCGCCACCTATGTACTAAAAAACACACAAAATCTGCCCTAGCGGCCAGTAGGAATGTCACAGAAAGATGAAACAAATGCCAAAATGTTGGTCTGATTGAGCCCAACAAATCATACACTGACACTCATGAGCTAACTCCAACAGGAAGTTGGCAATCTGCCTTTGAAAGTTACTCTACGTTTCTGCAATTACTGCTTATTCATTTCAGGCTTTTGATAAAACAGTTATACCTCATTAAATTCCCACAAGTCTGCAGAATCCAAAAGTGAAAGAATTTTTCAGATACGACCTACAGTTATGGAATAATGGTGATTTTTTGAAGACTATGTTTGGTTTCACTTTTAACAATGACAAAATCCCTATAAAAGTCTTCCTGGTGCACACTTGTAAGTGTCTGTCTGTAGTGTAGTGGTTCATGTTGCAACCTATGGAACAAGAGGACCCTGGCTCAAGACCCAGGTAATCCAAAAAATTTTTTTATTTTTTTTTTTTATTTTAAAACAGGTTTTACTGCATTGTATTGTGGATATTGGAAATTTTGCACACATTCAAAAGTACACGGAGTACATTTTTTCAAAATAAAACCCCAATTTAAAAAAAAAAATACAAAATGTCTATTACATAACTTCTTTTCATTTTTATGACCAAATGCTCAACTGTTTGTACAATGTTTCTTCATTCAAAAGTACTCTTTCTCACAGACACACATGCTCACACAATAGGGTTTTTCCAAAATAAAAGCCTTAAATGTGATAAATCATCACTTTTATACTCACTTATTCATACAATTTCAAATCATTTTTCAAACTGATTCTTTCTCTCACATATAAAACAAATGCACATACACACAGTAGGGTTTCCAAAATAAAAGTCTCATTTTAAAGGTGATGGTGTTTCAGCAGAGGGTTGCTGGTGTTCTGTACAGATGTAAGGAGGACAGACAGTTTAGGGTGGGAACTGGTATCGGGACGGAGAGGTGTGAGTGGAGCTGAGGTTTCGACGGTCACGGGAGGTGGATCGTGGGGGAGGTGGATCACGCGGGGGGGGAGGCGGATCGCCCGGTGCGAGGTCCCGCCCAATGCTGCTTGCAGCTTTAATTAACATTTACTTCTACTTTTGCTTTCATTACTTGAGTACATTTAATTGTAGATTACTTCATATACTTAAGTACAATAAATACTAGATACTTCAGTAGAATTTCAGTTGGTGACTTGAACTTCTACCGTAGTAATTTTTTGGTAGGGTACCTGTACTTATACTCAAGTATGACTTTCCAGTACTTTATAGAACACTGACTACATATCCAGGGTATACCTCACCTTTGCCCATGGATAGCTGGGATAGGCTCTGGTATCCCTGCGACCCTCTTGAGGATTAAGCAGTTCGGAAAATGAATAAATAAATGAATGAATACATGTCTTTTGCTACTGAGTGGGTGGACTGCTGTGGCTAAAAGCTCTGGTTTTTAGCATAGTTTGTACATAAATAGTGGATATAACTTCCACTGCATCACCAATTGCTCGCAGGCCTGCCATTATGAAGCTTTGTTTTTTTCCATCCACATTTTTTGCAAACTTAAAGTAAGTATTCATATTCAGAAAAGAGAGTGGAACTGGAGAAGAGGATGGAAAGATAGTGCAAAACTTAAGTCACATCGAACTATCAATGACATGTCAAATACCAACAAAAAATATTTAGCAACGTAATATACAAAACAGTTCTGATAGAAATACAAAATCTGTTTACAAAAATAATGCACCATTGGAGGACTGACTGGATGAAAGGACATTAATTAGGTCTACATAAAATATTAATACAGTTGTGGAAAAAAAAAATATTATTAGACCACCCCTTGATTTCTTCAATTTCTTGTTCGTTTTAATGCCAGGTACAACTAAAGGTACATTTGTTTGGACTAATATAATGATAACAACAAAAATAGCTCATAAGAGTTTAATTTCAGAGCTGATATCTATCCATTTTCCGTGTTTTCTTGATAATAACAAAATCACTTCAGTTCTTACATCAATATCTATGACATTGTACTGACAAAAACAGTGCTTTTAGACATTCCATGTTTTCTTTTCTGTCTGTTTTAGTCACATGACACACACAGGAGTTAGTACTCATTGCATAACAATTTTTTTTTGATGACTTTTGATGGTCTAATAATTTTTCCATGACTGTATACTAATATCACATTGTTAACAGGAAGCTAACATTATTCATCATCAGTATTATTTACTTTATTCTCCCTTATTTATTTATTTTTTTCCTTTTTACCTATGAGATTTGTGATCCATTTTCTTGTAAAATAGAATTTTAATATCAGAATGTTTGGACAATTTGCAGCTTGTGAAAATTGGCTCAAATTTTTCTTGCTTGCTAAAAAAATTCCTCAAAACATGTAGATAACATTCACTTCTATCATTAGCCTGACTGGGACAGAATGTACCCTCTAGTCTCATAAGGGGCGGGGCAGTGGAGAGACCATGTGACACTGAAACAGGAAATGACCACTGTTTCTCTGAGGCATCTTCAATACAATGTAAACAAAAACAAACAAACAAAAAAACAAAAAAAACCCAATGTAAATCCATCTGAATTAATGCTAACATAAACTAATGCGGTTAAGTTACCTTACAGGCTATGTACTGTACTCATGTAGCTGTAAATATCTAGATGTGACACTCACCAAGCTAATGCTAATTTACTGGAAACACCAACTACAACAACTAACACTGTAATACTAAAAACCACCAATTAATTTCAGCTATTTAATACATTTTAATGTATCCAGTTTGTGTTTAATGACAATAAAGTTAATGTTATGTAATAAATAAACAGACTAATTAGCACTAGCTGGTTAGCAGGCTAGTTAACAAGTAAATTTTTCTGTAAATTGGCTTAAAATTTGATTTGATTTGATCTGTCTCCCCCCTATGTGAAGCACTTTGTAACATGTTGTTTTTAAAAAAAAAAGTGCTATATAAATAAATAAATAAATAAATAAATAAAAATAAATAAATAAAGCTTTACTTAATACCCATTAATTTATTAGGTAATGGAGCTAAGTTAAACCGACAGCCTTGGTGTTATTAAGTACAAATAATCTTCACAACAGTAACTTATTAAACACGACTATAACAGAACTGTCTATCAGGGGAAAAATGTCTCATGTTTTGCATTTTTTTTGCTACAACCATCTTGGTTTTTAAAAGTATGTCATTATTATCCATTATATAAAATTTTCATTCACCTCATCATCATGACCATTATAAGTCAATTGAGTAGGATTTTCTAATTGGTTCCTTACACGCAGATTAAACCTAAGAAAAAAAAAAAAAAAAAAAAAAAACAGAATAAAGCTCAATAATCGTTTTCTCATTTCCTTTAACCATTCTCGGCTTCCACTAATCCCGCGTCTTTCTCCATCACTTATTTCCTCTGTTCCGCCTCCCCCGCCCCCATCCCCCACATCCGCGTAACCCCCACCCCAAACGCCTGCCAATTAATGCCAATCAGGCCAGCGGTGGGCTGATGTGGTGGGAGGGCGAGGGACTGGGACCACCTGGCCATCGCTCACAGCTGGCCTCTGCACCTCACCTGTCAGAACTGGGCCTTGTACAAAACCCTGCGGAGGAGCTGGAAGGCTGCACCACCAAACCTGTGTCCACTATGGTTTATTAATGCCACGACACACTCTCATTCAGTATATGTGGTTTTCTATGTTTGTGTGTGTGTGTGTGTGTGTGTGTGTGTACAGGGCCTTGAAGTGCTTCTGTTTTTGGAACATAAATCTGTTTGAACATGCATCTTATACGAACTACTTGTAGACTATTACTGGTAAGACATTTCCCAGAAACACCAAATCCTTGTGGACAAGTATCTATTCACCAGTGGTTGGTTTAGATTAGTGCTTGAAAGTTAGCAGCTAATTATTAATAATTTCCAATTTCACGTTGAAGTCCTGTTTCATTCAGGGTAAAACGCTGCAGTGTGCATCATATCTGAAGAATAAGGTAGGTGGATGTCCAATCCTAAAATTAAATGCTGTCATTACATGGAATTTGAGGCTAAAAAATACTATATAGCAAGGTTATAATAGTTTTGGATTTTTAATTATAGTTTAGTTTTATTTAGTTTTGACTTTTTTTTCTATAATTCAGTTAGTTTTAATTAGTTTTTAGAGCATGTTTACTAGTTTTTATTAGTTAGCGTTTCTTTCTGAATGCTTAGTTTTAGTTTAGTTTAGTTTGGTTTTAGTATTAGTTTTAGTTATTTCATATATGTTATCTTCCTCACCATCCTATTCAAAGAAATTAGTGAGGCGCGAATCAGCGCGTTACTCTGGACACTTTATTTGGGGGTCGGGTTAGGGCGGCTCATTGACTGAGCAGAGACACAAATACTTGTTCATTATGATGTATAAATTCCCTATAGCAGGTTTGGGGGATATGTGTGTGATCCATACACAACGTAACTTACGTGAAAACAATGTGAAGATGTGCAAAGCGTGAGAGGAGATGCACAAAGCAGCCAGCAGTTAAACCAGATAGAAACATATATAAACCAGCTAACCAGCAGTTAAACCAGAAAGAAACATATATATATGTGTGTGTGTGTGTGTGTGTATATACACATATATATATATACAAACCAGCTAACCAGCAGTTAAACCGCATAGAAACATATATAAACATATTTAACCCAGTTCCTCATCAGTAAACCACACACCTTAGCAGATATCTCATATCTTAATCATCTCCAGTTCCATTATTAGCCAACTTTGCTTCAGTTCAGTTCAGCTAGCTGTAGCTAGTAACATCAAATGTTTTTTAACATTCTAACAGGTTCCATACCTCTGTAATTGGATTAGTTTTCCTCCTCCTCTTTTCTCCTCTTCTAAACTGTGCAGTTCAGGGCTTGGAAGGCCTTTTCATGGTGATAAACTCTCCAGTTTTTACCTGGATGCTAGTCCTGTCTGACTCTGTCCTTTAGCTCTGCTCTGTCTCTGTCACTCACGCACACTCACAGTAAGCGCCAAAAAAAAAAAAAAAAAAAAAAAAAAAACGACCCCACTCATCACTAAAGTAAACCCCAGACAGGACTGTGCTGCTGTGTCCCAGCTTTAGTCTGTATGTTCCAGGTAGAGTGGGGACCAGAAGACGACTGGAAACCACCAGTGACCAGACATGATAGACTGTGAAGTGTCGTATGGTGCTGCAGCTAAAACTGCTGGAGCGAAATAAATCAATTTGACATCAATCCGACATTGACAAAGACGAAAATGAAGGGAATTTTATCTATAATTTTTATACACTTTAGTTAGTTTTGTAACCACACAATACAGTTTCAGTTAGTTATCGTTTTTTCTTTTAAATAGAGTTTTTATTTATTTCAGTCAACGAAAATGTTTTTTCAATTTTAGTTTTTGTCATTTCGTTCGTTTTCATTAACGATTATAACCTTGCTATATAGCTGTTCCATTGAGGTTGTAACAAAGCTGTGGTAAAATTTTGTTTGTAAGTAGACAGAAAAACTACCAATATACTGCTATTTTGAAGCTAAGACTTTAAGTAAAGGATGTTGCCAAAGTTTTTTTTTTTTTTTGGGGGGGGAGCCAGAAGTGACCACATTTGGGCAATATAATGCCATGGGATGCCACTTCACAATATAACATTTCCATAGCAAAATTATTTGATTGTTTTGTTAGTGATACAGTGTTGAAACTAATTACGACTACATTAATGCTGTACATGTAGTCATTGTATGTTTTATTCAATAAACAGGAGTTTCGAAAGACTGAATCACCTACTATTTGCTAAAAAATACTATTAACCCTATAACGTCGAAGTATCATATTTGATACATCAGTTTTGAAGCCCGCTACATGATCAGTGTGATTTTTTTTTTCTTGAAAAACCTGATGTATACAATTAGATACATGCAATACACAGACAATCCACCAGGGGGGAGGAATTCACTCACCACAGGCCTTTCCAGTGGCACTACAAGACTGTCATTAATGAGAAAGGAGGAAGAACTTTGTGAGTTTTGAAAAGGAATTACCAATTTGTTAGACATGTTTGTGTTATATTATGTTTTTGTTTGTTCAGAAATAATAATATGTGAGCACTGATTTAATATTTTTGGAGTGAAGTTCATTTATGTCTATGGTAACCAGGCCGTTTGGCAGCAGCATCTAGTGGCCATTTATGGTATTACAGTTTAAGATACTCACTTATTGGCTTCAGTTTCAAGCCGATTGATGATTTATGCAACTTGGTTGAGTTTCGGAAGAGGTCAAAGAATTTGGCTCATAGAAGGGTTACAGGTAAGACAAATAAAACTCACTAACACGAGTCAAATTTATGTTAACGAAATTTGTTGCCTTATTCAACCCATCCTTCTAAGGACTGTCTACATTCCATGCTTCGTCTTTTTTCCTGCATCATTCAGTTGACAACTGGAAATATGTCACAAAAAGTAATTTTAAGACTCTCATCATCTCATACTCAGCTGATTATTGCTTCAAAAATAGGAGGACAGTCTCTACACAATATGACTTACACAAATTATGGCACTGGATGCTAAATCTATCCTATCTGTGACACTAGTTAAAAAAAACTGCAATGCTTTGTCTGTAGGACATAATATAATATAATACAATACGATATAATATAATATAATATAATATAATTGAAATTAAAATTTGTTCATTTGTTTTTCATTTTGTGAATCAATTTGCAGGTCCTGCTGCTTTGCTTGTTGCAAATGTATTTAACATAAGTCATGCAAATAGTAGCAGGGGACTGTAAAACACAGGTTGATAATGTTTATTGATGCATTCCAGGTTCACACAATTTGCAAAGACCAGTTGGGTGTGGACAATTCTCTGTCTCTAAAGATGAAGCATTAATTTGTACGTTTTCGTAGAAGAAACAGACTAAACTGAACAGAAATCACCTTATTTTTCTGAACTACAACTGAAAAATAATTAATTGCTCTTGAAAAACAAGGACTTTCATTGAAGAGTTTAAATTAATATGTTTGGTTAAAAAAGAAAGAGAGGAAGTGGAATGCTCTTATCTTGATTAATGTGAAAGTTCAGCCATAGCATTTATAATTAGTTTTGCTCTTTTTTCCATTTGGATATGTTGTATAGATGTGTCACCTCATGGTACCTTCTCTGATAGAATTTTCTCTATACATCAGTTCTTCCTGAGCTGGTTAGATATGAGACAGATATCAGTTTTTTCCTCTTCACACTGTATCCCAGGCCAACCCAGTCACCAGAACAAAATACTCATCTCTGAAAACCTGTCGTCTTGTGATAATAAATAAACAAATCATTGCATTTGTGATTTAATGGAAAAACTGATATTATACACTTCTCTTTTTTTTTTTTTTTTTTTTTTTTTTAGTAAATATCAGTAAAGTTTTGCGTAGATTGATGTATTCAGTGTTCACATACACCTAACACAATATTTTCAGCGGGCCCTCAAAGATTAGGGCAGTGTTTCCTGACCTTTTTAAGCCATGGTACATATTTAATTCATTTTCTGAACCCGCTTTATCCTCACTAGGGTCACGGGGGTCGCTTGGAGCCTATCCCAGCTACATAGGGGCAAAGGCGGGGTACACCCTGGACAAGTCGCCAGTTCATCGCAGGGCTGAACATATAGAGACAAACAATCACTCTCACATTCACACTTATGGGCAATTTAGATTAACCAATTAACCTATTAGTGCATGTTTTTGGATTGTGGGAGGAAGCCGGAGTACCCGGAGAGAACCCACGCAGACACGAGGAGAACATGCGAACTCCACACAGAAAGGTCCCACCCCCGTCGACTGGTGTTGGAATCGAACCCAGGACCTTCTTGCTGTGAGGCACGAGTACTAACCACTGCACCACCATGTCACCGGGACTTTTTTTTTTTTTTAACATATTTTACATCAGAAAAATCACAAGGCACACCCCCAAACAAAAATGTCACAAAAAGTATATTTATTGAAACATAATGCAAATCTAGTCTTGGAATGAGAAAGCTGAGAGGGTGCGTGTTATTGTTGGTTTCACAAAGACAGCGAGAAACAGTGGATCGTCTCAAAGAGGAAAGTTTTATTTGGCATATACAGGGTAAAAAGGCATACTGACAGAGTATTGGCATCTGAATACAAGTTGCATATGGTGACAGGTGTTTTTATGGTTTCTTCAGAGTTGTTACACTAATATGCTACGTAAGTTGCTGGTAAGTCCATGGGTTAGTTGACACAGTCGTATTCCAGAAGGGCCTTCACACAATATGCTTGCTACATAGAGTTATGTAGATTAGATGTATGCAGCATGTAAGATTATTTCTCACAGCTTGTATGAACTTTATCCAGAGTATGAGTTTGTACAAAGGTGACATGTAGTTTAATATGTTAAGTAATGACATAATAAAAGTATAGATCCACATGCATCAGCCACCCCTTGGCTTACAAACTGAGGTCCGTCGTAGTATAATAGAGGCATACCCCCCCCGCCCCAACCTGATCCGTGGGTCCTGTGGGTAACCCACTGATCCTCCCGTCACTAGTGAAGAAGGCTTTATCAACAGAACGCATCACATTGGGGTTCCCTTTCACTTTTTCCACTTTGAAAAGGGAAACAGGAGACTGCTGTTGTAGAGTGGATCACTGGCGCGTACAGTCGTACATATCTATATCACACCACTCACAGTACCAATCAGGTGAATTTGGATAACCTTCCATGGCACACCTGATGATTACTCATGGCACACTTACAGTGGGGCAAAAAAAGTATTTAGTCAGCCACTGATTTAGCAAGTTCTCCTACTTAGAAAGATGAGAGAGGTCTGTAATTTTCATCAGAGGTACACTTCAACTATGAGAGACAAAATGAGAAAAAAAATCCAGGAAATCACATTGTAGGATTTTTAAAGAATTTATTTGTAAACTATGGTGGAAAATAAGTATTTGGTCAATAACAAAAGTTCAACTCAATACTTTGTAACATAACCTTTGTTGGCAATGACAGATGTCAAACGTTTCCTGTAAGTCTTCAGCAGGTTTACACACACTGTAGCTGGTATTTTGGCCCATTCCTCCATGCAGATCTCCTCTAGAGCAGTGATGTTTTGGGGCTGTTGCTGGGCAACATGGACTTTCAACTCCCTCCACAAATTTTCTATGGGGCTGAGGTCTGGAGACTGGCTAGGCCACTCCAGGACCTTGAAATGCTTTTTACGGAGCCACTCCTTCGTTGCCCGAGCGGTGTGTTTGGGATCATTGTCATGCTGGAAGACCCAGCCACGTTCCAGCTTCAATGCTCTCACTGATGGAAGGAAGTTTTGGCTTAAAATCTCATGATACATGATTCATTCTTCCTTTAACACGGATCAGTCGTCCTGTCCCCTTTGCAGAAAAACAGCCCCAAAGCATGAGGTTTCCACCCCCATGCTTCACAGTAGGTATGGTGTTCTTGGGATGCAACTCAGCATTCTTCTTCCTCCAAACATGACGAGTTGAGTTTTTACAAAAAAGTTCTCCTTTGGTTTCATCTGACCACATGATATTCTCCCAATCCTCTTCTGGATCATCCATATGCTCCCTGGCAAACTTCAGACAGGCCTGGACATGTACTGGCTTAAGCAGGGGGACACTCCTGGCGCTGCAGGATTTGAGTCCCTCTTGGTGTAGTGTGTTTCTGATGGCTGCCTTTGTTACTTTTGTCCCAGCTCTCTGCAGGTCATTCATCAGGTCCCTCCATGTAGTTCTGGGATTTTTGCTCACCGTTCTCATGATCATTTTGACCCCACGGGATGAGATCTTGCGTGGGGCCCCAGATCGAGGGAGATTATCAATGGTCTTGTATGTCTTCCATTTTCTTACAATTGCTCCCACAGTTGATTTATTCACACCAACCTGCTTGCCTATTATAGATTCACTCTTCCCAGCCTGGTGCAGGTCTACAATTTTCTTCCTGGTGTCCTTCGACAGCTCTTTGGTCTTGGCCGTGGTTGAGTTTGGAGTCTGACTGTTTGAGGCTGTGGACAGGTGTCTTTTATACAGAGAACCAGTTCAAACAGGTGGCATTAATACAGGTAACGAGTGGAGGACAGAAGAACTTCTTAAAGAAGTTACAGGTCTGTGAGAGACACAAATCTTGCTTGTTTGTGGGTGACCAAATACTTATTTTCCACCATAATTTACAAATAAATTCTTTAAAAATCCTACATTGTGATTCCCGGGATTTTTTTCTCATTTTGTCTCTCATAGTTGAAGTGTACCTCTGATGAAAATTACAGACCTCTCTCATCTTTCTAAGTAGGAGAACTTGCAAAATCAGTGGCTGACTAAATACTTTTTTGCACCACTGTATGTTCCGCAGCACAGTGGTTGGGAAACACTGGATTAGTGAATATGACCAAAAAGGCTGGCGCTGGCTAGAAACTCACTGTAAAACGCTCTGGCGGGGAAAGAGTTAAGTATACTGCTAACCTGAGCTATTTTCTGCATTGTCGTTTCCAAAGTTGTTTTAAGTCCCATTAAAGCATCTCTTGTGGGGCTGGGGATGTCGGTAGCGGTGTTGGATCCAGTCTTGGATGTAGCACCACTAACCATGCTTGCATATTCCTTGCTTAGCTGTTCTACTCTTCAAAGTAGCTGCCATGAGGGGAGAAAATAAATTCAAAACAGATTCAACTAAGCAGTCGAACTTAGTAGTGCTATACTTTACACGGCGTTTAACAGGAAAAATGGGCTAAAACTGTTCATGAAAATTCTGAGATTTTGTTGGGAGGAAAGTTCTAGGCAACCATCACCCTCAGCAGTCCCGTGTAATTTTCGGTTCTGATCCGATAAAACAAAATAACAAAAACTACATAGCATTCATTTTCTAATGCTGCTTCTTGTCCTGGGGTCGGAGGTCACACTAAAAAGTGGCTTTAAGCTTTTCAACACATTTAGTTCATTTTTTTGTGTGTCTTTTAAGGCTGTGCACGGATTTCCTGTATTTTCTTGTTGTATGTGAAGAAAAGAGAGTGAGAAATAAATATATGATTATTTCAACAAATGGAAAAACACCAAAGATAAAGGTGGAATAAGACTTTTGCACAGTACTTTATATTTTTAGGTATTCTATGTGATCTTGACAACTTTGAATGTGTTCAAATGTTCTCTTGTATTTGCATTTTTGTTGTTTTGTAAGCATTTCACTCATGTAGATTATATTAACCAGGTATTCTAAACCATACACACTAATTTGGAGGTTTCTAGGTTTTCCTGTTTTTTTTAATATTAATTTAGTCAGTATTATCCGTAAAGGATCATCGTATTGTGATCACAGGTGTCTGAATTATTGCAAGTGAAAAGCGTAAAGACAGAAGACAAGGTTAGAGGTTGATGTTGGAGTGAGTTCATGTGGACAAACTGAAGCCGTCCTGTCACAGCGCCTCATGCATCTGCCTCGCCATCACCCAGGAGTCTCGGTTGCAGTCGTCAGTTTCAGAACTCAAGATCCTTCCAGAAATTGCGCCTGATCTCTGTGTTAAATAATGCATCAACAGTTTTTTTTGTAATGTAAAAAAGCTGGCTTTTAGCAGCGTTAGTGGGACAGTAATGCCACCTGACAATCGTTCCCTGCAGTCTTGACTGTGGCCTGCAGGAAAAGAGTCAGACTCCTTGTGATTGACAAGGACAAAAAGAGGAGTAGTCCCACTTCTGTTTTTGAATTGTCAACCGCAGCCGTGGGATTTGAGAGTGAAGGATGAAACCGTGACTTTGACTACAAGAAGTAAAGGACTTAAGCATGACAAGTATGATTACAATATCCAGGAAAGTCATTTAGGGCGCCAAGGTAAGAGACAGTCTCAACAGGACATTCAATTATTTATAACACTGGGGAGAGTGGGTACTTTCAAGGCCAAACAGCTTATAGCTGCTTCAAGGAAGGTGTACTGTCAGATACTAGAGCAAAACGCACTCCACTATTTACAGTTAAAATAAAGGAGTTTCATAAAAATGCTCTGTCTCATCAAAATCTCCCAAAGCGATTACATCTGATAAACCAGCGTTGTCGTTTTGGACTCGTAGAAGCTGAAACCCATGCCAAAAGAGAGAGAGAGAGAGAGAGAGAGAGAGAACCAAAAAAAAAAAAAAAAAAAAAAAAAAAACAGGAGAAAATCCTCCAGACTGTGATCAATAGCAGGGACGTGTGTTTTCATACCAGCTCTGAAATCTACTACTCTTTGAACGTGTGAGTTTAATTCTATAGCTGCCGGGGACGTGAACACACACCCCGCTGCTTCCATTTTTAGCTCTATGATTAAGTCCTGTGATTAGTATGCCTCAGTTAACGAAAGTGAAGAAACAATCAGCAGCAAGCAGCAGCAGCTCGGGTGGAGGGTCGAGTATGAAGGCTGGTTAGTGCTGACTTACTGAGGGTAATAAATAATACAATGTGCACACAAACACACACTTTAGAGCCTCAAACTGGGATCTGGTGTGATATGGAGTGGTAGTGTTCCCACATAAATAAAGTGAATAAAATGATGGCTTTGTATGTGTCTGCAAAACACAAATATGTGAAATATTGAGCTCGTCTCTGCTCCTTCTCCTCTCTTTCTGCCCAAGTAAATACATGTTACTGCCTCTCCTTCTTCCCTGGAGTCTCTGTGCTTTATGTCCTCACAGATGTTCCCTGGATCATCTCTGGCCCTGCTGCTGTGGTCCTGCTTCTCTCCTACTTCCGTCGTCATTATTCATTTATCCATAGGCTACAGTTGTGATAGTGTTTATTATATAGTTACATGGATGATAGAGGTTTCTATTATTGGTACGAACAGCTGCAGTAGTAGTATATCCACTCACTGGAAAAAATCAAAATCTTACCAAGTGTATTTTTCTCATTTCTGGTCAAATCACTCTTAAAACAAAACATAATCACCTAAAGAGTGACTTTTCAGTGAGATATAAGAACTTATTTTTAGACAATATATCTTCAAAATTTTGTTTGTTTATGGATAATGTTGTATTGATATATATATATATATATATATATATATATATATATATATATATATATATATATATGTGTATATATATATATATATATATATATATATATATATATATATATATATATATATATATACATGTTGTAATTATTGAAGGAAATTGTTGAATTGTTGAGTTTGTTTGTATGACTACTGCCATGAACATATTGTTGTGTATAATTCAATTACTGCATTATGTATTTGTTGTGGTTTGATGCTAAAATTAGGAAAATTGTATTGTTTGATTCTTGTATTAAGTTAGTGATAAAGGTGTAAAAGCACTTGAGGGGTAGGATTAAATAAATTTATACTTCTTCCTACTCCTTTTCGACCATGCAAAATTCAGACTTGTATGTGCTTGACGATATATTCTTTTCATTTAAATGTTATTTAGTTTTGTCTTTATTTGCTTCGTTTTGTTTTATTTTGTTTCTTTGCATGTTTGAAATAAATAAAATAAAATAAAAAATCCTGGATTTTTTTTTTTTTTTTTTTTTTAATGAATTAAGCCTACAAAATAAATAAATAAATCTTGAATTAAGCAAAAAAAAAAAATCTGCCAATGGAACAAGTGAAAATTATATTTGGTAAGATTTCTTGAAATAAGATTTTCAAGATCTGTTGTCTAAAAATAAGTTCTTATATCTCACTGAAAAGTTACTCTTTAGGTGATTATGTCTTATTTTAAGTGTGATGAGATATTTTGACTAAAAATGAGAAAAATACAATGGGTAAGATTTCATTTTTTTTCCAGTGCATGTTAGCATTTATGAGTATTTGCACTAGTTATTGGTAGTAATAGTAGTAACAGCAGTTCTAATTGTTAACAGTTCTAGTTCAGTTTTCTGTACATCCATCAGACTCGGGATCTGCTCCAGGTTTCTGCCTATTAAAGGAAAATTTTCCTCACCACTGCTGCCAAGTGTTTGCTCCTGGAGGATTCTTTTGGGTGTCTGTGAATTGGATTATTAAGAGTGTGGTCCAATGTTATTATTATTATGTATTATTGTTATGTACATTCTTGCCCATAAAGGTGGAATAAGTAAATTCCTCTTTTTATTCCTTTTCATACGCACCAATCAATCTGTTTGGAATCCAACAAACAAGGTCAGAACTGTGTTTCTACATTCACTACAGAGCCTCTGAACGTCCAAATAGGTCATATCTGATGACCATGAAAAGATGATAAACTGTATTTTATACCAATTATTTACATGGATTGATAGGATTAATTGCAGTGGCCCAGAGGTGCAACAGCCCAAAAAATTGTCCACTATAAGAAAAAAAGAACAGCTCAAAAAATTATGCACTATAAGAAAAAAAAGAACAGCCCCCAAAAATTATCCACTATAAGAAAAAAAAGAGAACAGCCCAAAAAATTATCCACTATAAGAAAAAAAGAGAACAGCTCAAAAAATTATGCACTATAAGAAAAAAAAGAGAACAGCCCAAAAAATTATGCACTATAAGAAAAAAAAGAGAACAGCTCAAAATCCACTATAAGAAAAAAAAAGAGAACAGCCCAAAAAATTATCCACTATAAGAAAAAAAAGAGAACAGCCCAAAAACTTATCCACTATAAGAAAAAAAGAGAGCAGCTCAAAAAATTATGCACTATAAGAAAAAAAAGAACAGCCCCCAAAAATTATCCACTATAAGAAAAAAATCATCATCCGCCTTTTCAGTTAAGGGGGCGCTGTTTACCCAAAAGGTCTCTTGCTTTAAAATTAAGGCCACCAGAAAAAAATAAAAGCATAGGCTGAAATTTTTTAAGGCCTTCAGCTAATGTGGCTAATGCTAACGAAGTAACCCAGCGGAAGTGTAGGTCAGTGCGCTAAAAATAAAATTATTTCAAAAATATATAGTGAATCATTTTTTGGGCTGTTCTCTTTTTTTTTCTTATAGTGGATAATTTTTTGGGCCGTTCCCTTTTTTTTTTTTTTCTTATAGTGGATAATTTTTTGGACTGTTGCACCTCTGGGCCACCATAATTAATAGATCAGCAGGTATTAAACATTGTACAACAGTAGAAGCTTTTGGTTCAAGGTGGATATTTGTGTCCTTAAGGGTTAATCGTGTGTAGGTATTTGCAAAATGGTGTTTTAAAAGTTTTTTGCGGGATTACATGCAAGGTGAGGTTGAAGTCTACAAAAAGCTACGTGTACAGGGTGGGGAAGCAAAATTTACAATATTTTGAAGCAGGGATTGAAAGACAGTGTATGACCAATTAGTTTATTGAAAATCCTGAGAATTTATTTACCACAAGAAAATTTACCTAATAGAAAATGTTTTTATTCTATGTGTCCTCCTTCTTTCTCAATAACTGCCTTCACACACTTCCTGAAACTTGCGCAAGTGTTCCTCAAATATTCGGGTGAAAACTTCTCCCATTCTTCTTTAATAGTATCTTCCAGACTTTCTCGTAATAGTTTTGCTCATAGTCATTCTCTTCTTTCCATTATAAACAGTCTTTATGGACACTCCAACTATTTTTGAAATCTCCTTTGGTGTGACGAGTGCATTCAGCAAATCACACACTCTTTGACGTTTGCTTTCCTGATTACTTGTATGGGCAAAAGTTTCTGAAAAGGTATGGATAATAGTGTTAGGTATGATTATGACATCAATATATGTTTGGTTTCAAAACAATTGACGTAGTGCCTGCTGAGAAAAAAACAACTAAATGTTCATTGTAAATTTTGCTTCCCCACCCTGTAGATGGTAAATCCTTAAATACAACCAGAATGACCAGGATGGATAGATTACAGATCAATTCCAAAATAAACACCATCACTTTCATTTGCATGTTTTACAGAGAGGTACAGTTTATGTAACGTGACCTTTGAATAATGATACCAGTGAATCACCTTGAACTGAACGAACCTGCCTGCTCTTTATTGAACAGCTATGAAAACAGGGAAGTGCAGTCCTCCACTGTATTGATTTCCTTTTCCTGAGTCTTTCTTTACACAGATGACAAATCCAGAATCTTTACAGAAGTGATTCACAAATTTAGTGATATGCCTCTTACACTGTGTCTCTGATTGGTGTTGAAACGAAGAGGAGGATGTTTGGGAGTTTCAAGATTCTATTTCAAGCTTCATTTTTATGTACTCCAGCCTCTTCACAGACGAAATTAGTGTGTACGGTTTATCATTCCTACATGAGTGAAATGCCCACAAAATAACTCCCTGAATAAACAAAAATGTGAAATACAAGAGAACATTTGAACACATTTGTAGTTGTTAAGATCAGTATATAATACAGAATATACAGTACTGTGCAAAAGTCTTATTCCACCTTTATCTTTGTTGTTTTTCTATTGTTGAAATAATCATACACTGTAAAAAAAAAAAAAAAATCCTGTTGTTTTTGCGGAAAAAAACTGGCAGCTGTGGTTTCCAGAACAATACTGTAAAAAACACATCCAACTGTAAACATATTGACGGAGTAACATGTAGATTTAACATTTTAAACATGTAGATTTAACTGGACTGGACTTATTTAGCACATTTTCTACACCTTCATGGTGTCCAAAGTGCTTTCCAAAGCCACCGGGTCCAACTGGGAGCAATTTAGGGTTCAGTGTCTTCCATGGACATATGGACAGTCGGTGCCAGGATTCGAACCACCAACCCTTTGGTTATTGGATGAGCCACTCTACCAACTCTACCAACCCATTAATTTACAAGTTTAAAATGTTAAATTGTTAAGTGTTTACTTTTTTTTTTTTTTAATAACTTTTTAATTAAAAAAAAAAAAAAAAAGAGATGAAAAAAAAGCAAATATGCCGTTATTTCAACATTATGGTCTTGCAATTTAAACGGCACCACAATGTTTTTCAATTTACAGTTTTATTTTCTAAAAACAATAGAAATACATCATTTCTACGTACAAACCTGGTTTTGTTAACATACTCTTCCTGTAAAAACTGCAGCTATATTTGATTTAATCAGTGACACAGAAATCTTTTCAGACAAACAACTTTGCATTGTATTGTCACTTACAGTTTTTTATGTTGCAATTTTACAACTTTTTGGTGTTAATTCTACAGTCATTTTTTTTTACAGTGTATATATTATTTTCTCACTCTTTTTTCCTCACATACTACAAGAAAATACAGGAAATATGTGTACAGCCTTAAAAGACACACAAAAAACTGAACTAAATGTGTTGTAAAGGTTAAAGCCACTATTTAATGTGACCGCTGACCCCAGGACAAGACTCAGCGTCAGTAAATGAATGCCATAAATCATAGTTTTTGTGTTTCCTGTTGTACATACTTCACATATATCCATATTGGATCAGTGCCGAAAGAGTCATGTGGGACTGCTGAGGGTGATGGTTGCCTAGAACTTTCCTTCCGACAAAATCTCCGAATTTTCATGTACATTCCACAGTTTGAGCCCATAGTTTGGGTTAAAATGGCATGCAAAGTATAGCACAACAAAGTTCGAATGCTTCAGCGTATCTATTTCAAATTTGTTTTTTCCCCTCATGGCAGCTACTTCGAAGAGTAGAACACTTAAGCAAAGAATAAACTATGCTAGCATGCTGGGGCACCGATAAGGGGGGTAAACATGACAAATTCATGGAGTTTGATGATATGTGTATCCGAAATCCTGATATGTTCTGGAGCACTGATGACGACAAGATGAAATGGTTGTTTAGTTCTAATGTATATAAATTAGCATTATTTGTTTGTAAAGCCTGGAAAAAGCGGCAGATGCGTTTGTTTAAATAGGTCAGTATTTTGTTTTGTTCATATCTATTGTGCCTATTGTCTGGTGTTTGATTTTTGGTGTGTATTTTTGGTGTCTTATAAGCCCACGTAAGGGGTGGGCATGTTTTTTAATGCAAGACACAATAATAAAAACATTCATTCATTCATTCATGGGGCCCAGAATTTGTGGTGGGCCCATAGAGCAGTGGGGGGGTCCAATGGATACAGGTAAGAAGTTGTGAAAATTTCGTGTATGGTCAGCTGTATAAGAAAGGCACAGAAGTCAGGGATGGGATGTTGAAAGCATGTTAGTTTCAGTTTCGTTTTCACGCCAGCATAAGTAAGTGACGTTATGTATGGACCCACAACACTTAGCTTTCATGGGCCCCACAATTGGTAGTGGTGCCCCTGCTAGCATGGCTAGTGGCGCTACATCCAGGACCCGCTCCAACACTGCTAATGATGTCCCCAGCACAACAAGAGATGCTTTTACGGGACTTCAAGTGACTTTGGAAAAAAACAATGCAGGACATGGCTCAGGTTAGCAGTATACTTAAAGGGCTACAAGAGGATGTTTCCAGCATTAAAGGGGTCATATTTTGCTAAATCCACTTTTATTAGTCTTCACTTATTTGTATATTTGGACCCTAATAGTTCATAAAGTTTGAATTTGAACCCTCCAGGTGCTGCAACGACATCTTTATATTAATTCCTTCAAAAATCTAGTGGATTTCTACAACCTGTTTCAATTGTTGCTTAATTTGTTATGTCTATGATGAGTTACGTCACGACATTTGCACATATAAGGTCAAGACTTCCAACGAACATTTCTCCGAGTACGACATAATTGTTTATTAGCAGCAGCGGTTGTAAAAACTGAAAATATGTCCAAATTTTAGCCGATTAGCTAAAATGTTCAGTTGTTGGTTGTATTAATGAACAAAAGTGGTTGAACGGGACAGAGAAGCACTGTCAAAAACCTGGAGGAGGTGAGGTCATTTGCATTTAAAGGGCCAGCGCACAAATGCCACGTTTCCACTATGTGGAACCAGCTCGACTCGACTCGGTATTCTTGAAGACCGTTTCCATTACAAGATACTACCCACTTTACAGTACCTGGATGCGCCACGTTACTTCCGTGTCGTCTGCTCAGAGAGTTGCTGATAAACTCGCTCGTTGCATGTTGTCTCGTCTGAATTTTTACGTCGGCCATCAAAGACTGAATCTCCTCGACCGACCATGCTGTAGTTTTGGGCTGTTATCATGTGGATTAATGTACCGCTATACTTACTGTCAACTTCCGCATCTGTTTTTTGTAAAACAGTGGGTCACAGAGAAAACTCTCTGACCAATCAGTGGTCTGCAGTGTTTACACGTCACGATTTAGTATCTGGTCTCCAGTCTTGGAATCTCGGTGGAGGTGATACCAAAAAAGTAGTACTGGGTACCAGATTCCAGGTCCTTTTTTTGTAATGGAAACGCAAAAAAAGGCCGAGCCGAGTCGAGTTGAGTCGAGCCGATACCACGTAGTGGAAACGGGGCAAAAATGACCTTTCTGGTGTCATTACTTAGAAATAGGGTTGAAGATGGACCTTTGGAGTTGAATTAATGAAGAATTCAGACCCAAGCAGAGCATTTACAGTTTATGTAGACCACAGGGAAATGTTTTAAAATGCGTAATTCCATTTAAAAAAGCAAAATATCACTCCTTTAAGACAGCACAAACTAAAACTAGTTAGGACATTACATCCATATAAGAAAGGCTGAACTAAATGTGTTGTGAAGGTTAAAGTCACTATTTAGAGTGACCTTTGACCCCCATGACAAGAAGCAGCTCATGACATGGGTCAAATGAAACCTGGTATAAAACATCAGTACATTAATGCCATAAATCATAATTAGTTTTTCCTGTTGTACAAACTGGATCTTAATGCACAGACTGACAAATGCGTATGTGTGAACATTAGAACTTTTCTAAACCAACAAACAGAATAATGTTGGGGTAGGACATTAACACAGTACTGTACATAGTGACATTCAATGAACAACAAAACAGGCTCGTCACCACCAACTCATGACTGATGCAGTTATTCCAGGTAAATCTGTGTCATTCAACCACCACCACTTTTTCCTGGTCATGACACTTTTCATGGAGGAACTGAACGTAATTGGGTTGAGGACTGACCTATTATAGCATCGAAGAAAGCAAGCATGTTTTCATAAGTGAAAGCCTTCTAACTCTGCCTGAATGCATTTATTTTATTAGATTTATGAAGTATTCAACATGTACAGTAGAGGTTTTCAACACCTGCATAAAACAAAATTGTGATTCATTAACTGTATGTCAGAGGTCAGGAGGATCTGTAAAGAAATGGGTCGCCAGGTTCTGTCATAAGGGTGTGAAAGAGTGAAATACATATACATTTACATTTATGCATTTGGCAGATGCTTTTTTCTAAAGTGACTTACAGGGGAAAAACCAAAAATAAAAGAAAATACAAGAATAGATTAAAGACATAAAACAGCTGTACAATTTAAACAGTTTCGAACAGAAGAATAAAAAAGCAAAATGATAGACTAAAATACAAGAAGAGTAAATAAGTATGTTCTGTAATAGAGGAGTGAAATCACATTATGTAAGATCATCATCTCGATCATTTGTCTGATTCCATTTACAGTTGAACCTGGCAGTACGAATGAACACCATTGTACGAGTAATTTGCTTTAAGAACCGCAGCTCATAAGTATTTTTGTCTTGAAATACAGGGGTTGGACAAAATAATGGAAACACCTTCACCTCAAGATGATAATGCCCCAATCCATACAGCTAGAATTGTTAAAGAATGGCATGAGGAACATTCTAATGAAGTTGAGCATCTCGTATGGCCGGCACAGTCCCCAGACCTCAACATTATTGAGCATTTATGGTCAGTTTTAGAGATTCAAGTAAGACGTCGATTTCCACCGCCATCGTCTCTAAAAGAGTTGGAGGGTATTCTAACTGAAGAATGGCTTAAAATTCCTTTGGAAACAATTCACAAGTTGTATGAATCAATACCTCGGAGAATTGAGGCTGTAATTGCCGCAAAAGGCGGACCTACACCATATTAGATTATATTTTGTGGATTTTTTTAAGGTGTTTCCATTATTTTGTCCAACCCCTGTACGAGTGGAAATCTGCAGTATGAATGAGCTCCTTTCTAGCAGAGGAGGCTATCACTATGAGGAAATTAAAACAAGCGTTGGCAAAGTGGACAGAAGTTTAAAAAATAATAAAAAATCCAGACAAATTAAGTTCAGGTCGTGCAGCTGCTTTTATTTAATGACAGTGGTCTGGCGCATTTCGGAAACATTTTAAAAAGCAGAACAAAGCAGATTTTTCTGGATAGGTTTTTACTGAAATGACCTGCAAGTGTGGACAGTGTTGAAAGTGTGGACAGGGAGAACAAATTAAGTGAAGTAGAAGAGGAAACAGCAGAAATTGTTCTATCTGATGTTTTAATGGACGGAGTTTCTCCTTCCCGACAATAACCTCCTCCTCTAACCCTCCTTAAAGGTAAATAAGAAAGAAAAACAGTTTTTTTTAGCTTACCGGCCGACAGCCCGTAAGCTATTGTTGTCCGGCGTCGTCGTCTGTTGTCGTCTGTCGTCCGTTACAAAAATTTCAATCATTTTCTTCTCCGAAACTATAATTCTGATTGACTTCAAACTTGGTATACAGCTTCTTTATGATGATGTCAACAAAAGTTAGTGAAATTATTTGGATCCGGATCTGATTCTGGATTTGGTGCCACTTTGAAAAATTTCCCCATTATAAGCGATAGGAAGTGGATCGATGCAATAACTCAGTAAATATAAATGATATCCAGTGTAAATTTCTCCAGTCCAGCCCTGATGGGGAGATGACCAAAACATAATGTCCACATGCTGATCAGGATCTTCTTCTGGATCCAGGAAGTTACGGAAAATTTAACATGGGCTCTTATGGGGAAAAAAATTCAATTGTCTTTTTCTCCCAAACTCCAGTTCTGATTGACTTCAAACTTGGTATACAGCTTCTGTGTGATGATGTCAACACAAGGTATTGAAATTATTTCGATCCGGATCTGATTCTGGATTTGGTGCGACTTTGAAAAGTTTTCCCATTATAAGAGATAGGAAGTGGATTGATCCAGTAACTCAGTAAGTATCAATGATATCAAGTTGGAATTTGAATTTTTTACAGATCGGATTGGAATATGATCAAAACATGGGCTATTTCTGTAATATAATAAATACACAGAACTGGGTGATAGTAAATGGCATCTGGATACATTTCCCAAAGCTTTTAATTTGGCTGGTAAGCTACAGGGCCATTGGTCCTATTTTTTTTTATTATTATTTTTTTTTTTTTTGCATTTACGTTTTTAGAATTGTTATTTTCTTTCTAACTCCACTTTTTCTGTTTTAAAAACCCTTACAAAAGGATTTTTGGGTGTTTTTTGGGGGGCTGGAATGTTTGAATTTTATTTAAAATAATTTCAACAAGAACTAGAAAAGCACTCGGAGAGCGCAGACCTCTGCCAAGGCAGGTCAGTCCCCCCTCCGATCACCACCAAAATTTAATCATTTGTTCCTTGTGCCAGTATCAGCTAACAGACAAACAAACAAACAAACAAACAAACAAACAAACAAACAAACAAACAAACAAACAAACAAACAAACCCCAAAGAAAACATAACCTCTGCCAGTCCTTGGTGGAGGTAAAAACGGATTTGTAAAATGAGTAAATCACAAAATGAGCTTGGTCATGGAACAAATTAAACCTGTCCTGCCAGGTTCTGCTATACATAGAGAAGAAGATGGTGACGCCAGGGATCAGGTCTACATCGGACTCACTGCCATGAGGCGTTCACTGACTGTCCCTTACCCAAATCCGCACAGCGATCACCCACAAACAAACCCACTGAAGCCTTGCTCAGTGGGCCGCAAATGCAGTGTGTTGAGCAGATGTGAAAAAGTATCACTGGTGTAGTCGCACACTTTTTCCAGCGAGCAGCATCGCAGACACCCATAGCAGATGCCGTGTGTGCCCTGGGCTCAGAGGCATCACTGCGAGGGGGAAAAGCCAGTGCGGGGAAATAAGCACCTGTCATGTGCCAACTGAAGTGTTAAGTGCACAAATTGTGGAGGCGAGGGTGATGTTTCCGCAGGGGTGACAGCTCTGGGTCTGGGTGCCATGTCATGGCCTGGCATATCATGTGGAGCCCCCCCCACCCCCTCCCCACTTTTCCCTCCCCTTCTCCCACTCCCCTGCAGCCCACCCCCAGCCCTGCCGCTCGCTGAGGGGTACAATGGCAACTATTATTTACTGGATGTCTGCCTCATTTCCTCAAATTCACCCTGGCTGGCCATCACACGGCCACAGGGGGTGCACTGCCCCCCCTTTTGTCATCGCTGAGGGGCGGCAGTGGCAAAACAATCTCTGGCGAGCATTTAGATCATTTATTCAGAGCGCCGGGTGTCAGCCGCAAACCAAATTGCACACATTTGTGCATGGCGGTCCTTGCTCCTCGCTCGCCTTTCCCTTCAGGTTGGGCATGAATGTGAGCCATGGAAGGTGCATCAGGCCCGGGTGTCAGAGGGACTCTTAACAAACCAACACTAATAACACTTGAAGGTCTTGCTGTGAACAGTGTGAAACTGCGAAATGTATGATAAATTGACCATGCCAGGGGGGCTTTATGGCTGTGAAGTGCTGTGGCTGGTCGCAGGCATTGTTATGACTATGGGTATTTAGGATCATGGGAGTTGACAGTGCACTACTGGCAGCCATATAAGCCAGATTTTTTCTGGGTTTTTGTGCACCAATGAACAGCAGTCACAGGGTAAGAGAGGGGAAAAAAACAAAACAAAACACACCCAAGTTTTCCAACATTTCAGAATTTTGCAAAACTTCAAGGACATGATAAATGCCAACGACCTGGTTTAATGCTGTTGGAAGAACAAGGAGAAGGGAAAAAAAAAAACCCATCATGCACAAAGATGACAGCAACTTTAAATACCTTTCTTTTCATGTGACCACCTGTTGTCAAGGTGTGAGCTGCCCCGGGGTATGACTAAAGGAATGAGCGGGTCTCAGAGATGAATGGCTGCAGAGATACATAGATAGAAGGCAGGTAATCATTTTCGACTAATGGTTCCCTGATGTTAAAATATCAGTACATGACACTGGCTCAGCAGTCTGCAAACATCTGCAGGAGACAGATGAGAACCATGTGAGAGAACAGACCTGCGTTTGTCTTTGCCTCTGCTGCCACCTACTGGATGCACAGTATCACATTCACAACATGTCACCATATATATATTCAAGGTAATCTAATATAAAACATGCAGTGTTATTTTCCTCTTAGAATAATCCACTTAAGGATCATGCAGCTTATTTTTACTTCTTCACACATGCTGTATTTCATTGGCACAGACAAAAATCTGAACTTTTTCTCCATATGTAAAATAAACTGATTGTTCTCTGCTGCCACCTGTTGGAAAACTGTATTAAATGCAACTGTAGAGGAAACATTTGACTTGTGTAATTGATTTTTAGAATTGTTGTATTGCTTCATCAAGTTCTTTTTTTTTTTTTTTAACTAATTTTATTGATCATTGAGGTTGAACATTAATTACATACAATCACGAACACTCCTTGACAACAAAGCTCATTTCACAATGTTAGTTACTGTACCAGTTAATTTCCAAGTAGGAAAGGAAGAAAATTAATTGCACAAGTCAAATCTAAAGAGGGGAAGGAAAAACACAAAACTACACTTTAAAAAAAACAAAAAAAACAAACAAACAAACAAAAAAAAATCTAGATATTCTGCTGTTTCAACAGATATTGCAATACGGAAGTCCACCTATGCAAAAAAAAAAAAAAAAAATCCTTTTTCAATTGCAGTTGCGCTGTCATTTCTTCCATTATGTTCATTTGTCTCAGTCTTTCAGTCCATTGTTGTACTGAAGGGGGGTTGATTCTTACTCCAGGAAATCGTTGCCATTTTCTTTGCAATTAACAATAAAACTCTTAAAATATACCGATTGTCTCTGTACAACATGTCTTTTGATATACATCCCAACATATAATACAAATTGATTCAAGGGTAAATCAATATGTAGAATAACGGATGTTTGTTTTTTAATATCTTCCCAAAATCTTTGCAGTTCGGGGCAATCCCACAAAAAAATGGGTGTGATCCCCAGTCATTCCACAGTCCCTCCAGCATAATGGTAAGTAAGTAAGTAAAGCTTTATTTATATAGCAGTTTTTAAAACAACATGTTACAAAGTGCTTCACATAAAGGAGAGATAGATCAAGTCAAATCATATCAAATTTTAAGCCAATTTACAGAAACCCAGCAGAATTCTCCAGGAGCAAACACTTACAGGGTGGGGAAGCAAAATTTACAATATTTTGAGGCAGTATTGAAAGACAGTGTATGACCAGTTAGTTTATTGAAAGTCATGAGAATTTATTTGCCACAAGAAAATTGACATAATAGAAAATGTTTTTATTCTATGTGTCCTCCTTTCTCAATAACTGCCTTCACACGCTTCCTGAAACTTGCGCAAGTGTTCCTCAAATATTCGGGTGACAACTTCTCCCATTCTTCTTTAACAGTATCTTCCAGACTTTCTCGTAATAGTTTTGCTCATAGTCATTCTCTTCTTTCCATTATAAACAGTCTTTATGGACACTCCAACTATTTTTGAAATCTCCTTTGGTGTGACGAGTGCATTCAGCAAATCACACACTCTTTGACGTTTGCTTTCCTGATTACTCATATGGGCAAAAGTTTCTGAAAAGGTATGGATAATAGTGTTAGGTATGATTATGACATCAATATATGTTTGGTTTCGAAACAATTGACGAAGTGCCTGCTGAGAAAAAACAACTAAATGTTCATTGTAAATTTTGCTTCCCCACCCTGTATGACTGGTGACGGTGGCGAGGCAAAACTTCCCATTAACAGGCAGAAACCTCGAGCAGACCCAGACTCCTGAAGGACGGCTGTCTGCCTTGACCAGTTGGGGTTAAAGAGAGAGAGTAAAGGAGGAGAAAAAGAGAGAGCGATAGAGATAGAAAGAGACTAGTGGAGAAGGGGAGAGGGGGGAGGTAGGGGGAGACGCATGCACAGATAACTGAACTAGAACATCTATAGAAGAGTATAATAAACACTATCATAACTATATGGATAAGTGAGTGATGACGATGAAGGTGGAGAGAGGCAGGACCACAGCAGCAGGTCCAGAGATGATCCTGGGAAAACCTGTGATGATCCAGGGAAAACCTGTGATGATCCTGGGAAAACCTGTGAGGTGATAAAGCACAGAGACTCCAAGGATGAAGTCAAGTCAGTAACATGAATTCACTGGGGCGTAAACAGAAGAGATTTAATGAAATGCTTGTTTATAAAAGTGAGTTTTTAAGAGTCGCTTGAAGGTGTCTATAGAATCTGATGATCTGATGTAATGGGGAAGACTATTCCAGAGGGTTGGGGCCAGAATTACAAAAGCACGGTCACCTTTTGTTGAGAAGTTGGAGCGGGGGATGGGTAGGAGGTTGGTGAGGAAGCTGGAGCAAATCTGGACAGTGACTAGGGCGTCCTAAAATACCTGATCTTTACCTTCCACTTGAACTCTTCATAGTGTTCATTTTTGATCCAACTTGTTAATCAGGTTTTCTTACAGGCTATGAAACCTTTAGTACTGTCTAGTCTTCTGGCAGTGACTTTTTTTTTTTTTGTCATTTAAGTTTTTATTGATTTTATCATATTTTCAGACATTCACAAAAAGGAAAATAACAAAGAGAGAGAAAAAAAAGAAAGACAAAAAGAAAAACAAAAAAATAAAACAACCCACAACTTAAAAGGGCAGCTGCAAAAAGTGTATGTATATATGTGTATAAGAATTGTGGGGGTGCTGGAGTAGATTTTTGCATTAGTGACTTTTTAATTATCCTTAAAGTTAAAGCAAGTATTTTTATGTTTTGTTTTTTTTTTTGGTCGTTTACGTTTTTATTGATTTTATCATATTTTTAAACACTTACAAAAAGGAAAAAGCAAAGAGAGAGATAGAGAAAAGGAAAGAAAAAAGAAAAAGAACAAACAAAACAACCCACAACTTAACAAAGCAACCGCAAAAACTGTATGTATATGTGTATAAGAATTGTAGGGGTGCTGGGGGGGAGGGGTGCAACAGTGACTTTTTAATTATCCTTAAAGTTAAAGTTAAAATATCTTTTTTTGATTTTTTTTTTTTAATGAAATAATTAATTAAGGGCCAGATGCAGAACATGTCAACTGTACATGCTGTAACAGAGAGGTATTTTCAAGTGAAATGTTGCACTATATTAAAGGGAGACACAGTTTGAGAAAGAACAGAAAGAAGCAAAGGCTTATCTAGTCCCGCCCCTTCCTTACATTCAGTGTCAGATTCGTAACCAAATATATTTCCTTCATTGGCTATTTATCACTTTAAATTAGATAACAAGTAATTACAATATGAACAGTATGTACACAGTAAAATCGCCGGTGTTTATATAACACTTAAAGAGTTCCTTTAAACACTACTTCGGTGAACATATGGTCCCTACCTACAAAGTGTAAAATTTACACTGAACATAGAGTTACATTTCCAGATTCAATTTTGCTCTAGTAACAGTTAATATTTTACACTACACTACACTAATTAGTGTCAATCAAGTTTTAAACTTTGTGAGAAGTAACACCCATAGTGTTATTCACATTCAACACTGAAGAGTTAAGTGTTAAGAAATAACTTTTCCAGTGTTAAACCTACTTAACACTACATGTTGATAAATAAATTACTCCAAAGAGTGTTGATTTTTAACTGCCTCCTACCAGTGTTACATATGATGTACTATAGTCCCAGTGTCTGCAGGGGCGAAAAAAGATACGATTATTTCTGTTCCCAATTTATTCCAAATAAAAATGAAATATCGCAATTAAAAGTAAACATAAAATGACATGTAAAATGAAAGCCGCCGACCCGATATAACGTTATCCATTTGAAATTCAGTATTTGACAACACCAACTTTGACAACGACGATGTAACATTATTCTTGCACACAGATTCTGCTTGGATGAAATAACAAAAGCAATAATTTATTTACACAAACTTACAAACGCAGTTTTTCGATGCGAGGAAGATGGCGATGCCAGAGTCCAACTTCTCACTCAGTTTGAGCACGGAGGTTGGTGGGCGGGGCTTTTCAGAGTCATTATTTTTTAACACTGAAAGGTCCTATCGGTGTTGAATTAACTTTGAGAGAGTCAGTTTACTTTAACACTGAATATATGACACTGACAGTGTTAAACCTCTGTTAACTCCAATTATTTTCACTAACACTGGAAGTTATCTTTTAAATTTTACTCTGTCCATTGTTGGAATAACTTCGAAAGAACTAAAATACTTTGACACTGCATTTTTTACACTGGTAAATTTACTGTGTACGTCTATGAACTCAAGTCTATATAAAAACAGTGCATTTTTGTTTGGATAAATATTGAATATTTATTACATTGTTATTGCAAGAACAGAAGATTATTGCATGACTTTTTGCACATGATTCACATTATACAGGGTTGTTGCATATTATTACAAGTAATTGCATTAGGATGCACTGATAAAAATTGATTATTGATAAACTGGTGAAAATTAGCACAATTTACTCAGGAACTGGTTTAAAAAAAACCTTGAGAAGAGTTAGATCTGAAGCTAAAGTTGTGCTGTTTTTTGTTTGTCTAGATTTTGTCCTATGTGTTCAAGCAGGACAGGAGCAAATGGGACTGAACAATGACAACGCAGACTCTGAAAGACTCTGAAAGAGACTTCTATTTATAGGATCCCTATTGGACTTTGAACAGAGAGGACAAAGAAGCAACATCTGCTCTGCTGGAGATCATTGCACACCACTGCTTCAAAAGGATCCCAACTTCATCTTATTACTTTTAAAGCACAACAGAATAACATCCTAATAAAGATCCAAAAGTAACATAGTCTGTTATGTTTTATCCCCTGGACATCGAAACATTAGTGAATACTTCAAAAATCTGCTGCTAAACAGAAACAGAGCTGTTAAACTGATTTTCATTAGTCCTGTAACAATGACAGTAAAGACCTACTCTATTCTGTTTTATTTGATGCATGTGTGTTTGTTGAACATGTACAACAGAATCAGTCATCTTAAATAAACACAAAACTTAACCCATAAAGACCCAAACAACCAGTGTTGACCAAAATTGTCTACCAGTATAAAATGTTTAACCCTTTCATGCACGAATTATGAGAACCTTAGTCAATATTTTTTTCTTAAGTGTTTTTGTTCCTCTTTAGGCATGAAAAATACAATGCAATTGATTTTTTTTTTTTTTTTTTTTTTTTTTATGAACGTATTTTTCATGGAGTTACTAAAATGTCCACTCAGCTGGACACCATGCATTTAAGTTTTGAAGCAAAGAAACATTTACCACCAGAAAGTGATATACTGTATATATACTGGGCATTTTTAATGCCACTAATTGCTAAATTGCTACTGTTTTCTCACATTTTATCACACTCTAATATTAGTTATTACTCATTTCATGGAGATAATATCCTCCTGAGACCCAGGAAATGGACAGTTTTAGCTTTTTTTTACATAAAAAAATTGTCTTGATTGGAAACTGCATAATGCAACAGTTTTTTCAGATACATTTTTAAAACTTTTTTTATTGATTGATTGATTTTTTTTAATGGAATGTCCTTTGTAATGGACAGCATTTTAAAAGTAAAACTGTCAAACTTTTGTCCCCTACAGAGGACAAAATGCATTGCTGGGTCTCAGGAGGACATGCAAAAAAAAAAAAAAAAAGTTCGTTAATTACAGTCTAATAACAATTAGCAATTGATTGACACTCAAACATGTTACTGCAGATCAGGTTTATCAAGAACAGTAAAGTTACAGTAATTGTATGAATTGCAGTGTTTTGGATGATGCATAAGAGTCCTGATATGGAACTAAAACAACAAAACCCATGAATAAACAATAGACCAGCTGTGGAATAACTGTCCACTGGAGTGACCAGTATGCATGAAAGGGTTAATAACTTGTGATCCACTAATCTTATCAATACATGCCAATAATTGGAGTAAAATACAGTTTGTCATCTTTTCATGGTCATCAGATATGACCCATTTGGACGTTTAGAGGCTCCGTAGTTACCATGGAAACACCGTCATCTTCTACAACATTGATTCACCAGTAAAACCCATGGAGTTGGATCAATGACAGTGGATGGAGATGCTGGGTTTATTTTCAGTTATTGACAAATTTTAGTTTAAAAAGTCACATTTTCTTCATTTTTCTCTGTTTCTGATATTATGGCAATCAACTTTAATCTGAGCTTTTATGAACATCTACAGGATCAATTCATTAAGTATGGAAAAATACCTGATCTATATTGAATAAATGCAAAATCAGAGAATACTATTATAATAAATGTCAATAAATTGCTTAATAAAGGTTAAATTTAAAAAATATATATATTTTGGGAACTGCCGGAAAAGTAACACTGGGCCTTTATGGGTTAAACACATACAAGGAATTCTTTGCCAGTAGATGATGTCTCTCTAATAAATTACAAATTCAACACATAATAAATCATGTAAAAGAAGTCAAATAAGAAAGAAACTATAAACATATGAACTCATATATACATAAAGACAAAAAATCTGAAATGTACATGTGACAGTTTTCTTGATTCATCTGAAGCCTTTATAGGGCACTCGTTAAAATACTCTGAAATTCAAAATTTCAATCTTAGTGTGTTATTGGACATCATCATCTAACTCCTCGTTGGTTGCCATGACAACAGTCTCCCTCCTCCTGCCATAAAACATCCGAGTGGCACTTGCTAAAAAGTAAACGCATACAATAAAACAACTGTTATAAGGTCGTAAACTGACAAAAATTCTCTCATATTCATTATTTACAGCTTCAAAATGTCTATGTCTATAAAATCTCTCTGAATCACTGTATAGTGTCATAAAAACTCATGATCAAATGATTCTTGACTTCACTGAGGCACATGATTGGCCCCATATTTCATGAAATTACCAAAAATAATCACTTGCCTGATAAAGGGTTAAAACTTTTTTGCTTTATAATATCAG
Source organism: Sphaeramia orbicularis (assembly GCF_902148855.1). Lineage (NCBI taxonomy): Eukaryota > Metazoa > Chordata > Actinopteri > Kurtiformes > Apogonidae > Sphaeramia > Sphaeramia orbicularis. Next base: position 23,403,295 of record NC_043959.1, on the reverse strand, counting down.
GGGTGTCCAACTCATTTTAGTTAAAAAAAAAAAAAAAAAGAAAGAAAAGAAAAGAAAAATAGCCCACAAATATTAACAATTCAAATTATTTCTCTTTGTTTTAGTGCAAAAAAAGGAAAATTATATTATGAAATGTTCAAATGTCTGCATTTTTAATCATTCCTTTTACAAAAAAACATAATGGTAATAATGAATAAGCTAAACAACCTGATATTTCTCTAAAAAATACATGTAATTTTAACAATATTATACATCAACTTATCCTTTATATATGTGCATAACAGATGATAGAGGATATACAAAGACACAAAACATTTAGTAGGAGGCATAATATTGTTAAAATTTTGCAGTTTGGAATTTGGAGTTGTCATTATTTACAGGTGATTCTGCTATTATTTTACTGGTCTGACCCACTTGTGATCAAATGGGGCTAAAACGATTTTAACAACATTGACTGTTAATTTTTTCAGTGTAAATTTCACACTTTGAAAATTCATCCTACAGGCTGAATTGGAATCTGTGGCGTGCCTGTTTTGGCCCACAGGCCGTATGTTTGATACCCCTGTTTTAGAACAACATCACAATATCATTAGAATATTCAGAAATAACCATTTTGTCATTATGCTAGAAATGTCAGAATATTGCATCACAGAAATCGGACCTCATACTGAGCATCTGACCTTTCCAACTTTGCACCACTAGGGGGAGTATTGACCCACTACAGCCCAGAGTCCTGTCCTCGGAGACTCTTAAATAAGCAGGCTTTGACATGGTCCATGAGAGTTATTTTATCATCTTGTCATTGATATTCAGGTACAGGTCAATCTCAAACTAGGCATTAGAAGTTTTTGCAACTATTATCACCACTGCTTCCACCAGCTCCAGGCAAGAAACTACATTAAAAGTTGCACAGAGTGATAAATAAAAATAAAAGCAAAATAAGAGTCAACTCTGGTCTTGCTTTTCCAGGATGGAGACACTTTTTTTTTTTTTTTTGGAGAATAAAGAATGACATCTGTTGCTCAGCTCATTACTCTATATTCCTCTTGACTGGTGAGTTTATAAGCAGCAGTAGCTTATTAATGCATGAAGTCAGTACTGTGTTACATGTGTTAGACTGGCTGTTTGCTGACATGTGATTCCATCCAGTTATCTCCCAAACTGAGACAGTTTCTTGTACATATCGAACAGGTATTCTAAGCTTTTATTAGTGCAGCTCAGCTAATAACAACTTCAACTGTGCAGAAAATAGTGCAAATGGAGTTATGTGGCTTTGCTGACTGTTTTATCAGTAAAACCTGACCAAAGCACTTCTCCTGTGAAGATGCAGACATTCACCGTCTACAGCAGATAAGGGTTTGTTTGTCTCTTCAGAATTAACAGGACAGATGAGTCTTCAACAGCACCAATGAAGATTAGCCTCTGCTGCTCTCTATCATTGATGTTTCTACTGTGATAGCATCAAAATATTAATTAGATGTATATTAGATTGTGTCTGGTACCTCTCCAAAGTGTCAACCAGATTAGTAGTTACACGGCATATATATATATGTATATATATATATATATATATATATATATATATATATATATATATATATACACATACATACAGGGTGTCCCATAAGTCTCCATACATAGGAGACATAATACATTCCATACATATATGGTTCTAACATGTATTTCTTTATATTTCAGATAACCCAAAGAATGCATTTGAATAAAGAGCAACAAATTGAAATCATCCTGATGACCGGTTCAGAAAGCAGTCGTATGGTTGCAAGCGCATTTAACAGAAAACATGGGACGAGTATCACACACGGCACTGTGGCAAAACTTCTTGTCAAGTTCAAAAAAACAGGAAGTGTTTTGGATCAATTTGTTACCGACAAAATGGCAGTCATATAGAGCATATTATATAAATAAAAATGGTTTATGTCAAGAAACGTTTATTTTTCCTATGTATGGAGACTTATGGGACACCCTGTATATATACTGATGGTGATATACAGTATATAAAGCTCAGATTAGTTATTCTAAGATTCTGAGATGTACTTTTTATATTTTCTGAGCAGTAGGCTGGCTGTGACTTTATTTATTGATTTATTTACTGTTCAACTCATGAAATAAACATGAAGTATGCAGTATTTTTTCTGGTGAGATTGGAATTTTATTTTTTTTTATTCAATTTTTTTTTTTTTTTTTTTTTTTTTTTTTTTTACATCCATCAGAGACTGTGTTTACATCTTCTCAGTTAGAAAAGAAATCACCGAACTATGCTATTTTTTCCTACAAGTGCTCAGATTTGTGACTGCATAGCCCCTTTATCAGCCTCTATTTTTCCAGCAATCTCAGCTATATAGAGATGATATCATTTAAATTTATAAAAGCTCCTCTAAAAAGTCAAGTATAGTTTTTTTTTTTTAGCTTACACTTGGACTTCTTCTTACATTTTTTTTATAGCTTGTATTTTTTTTTTTTTTTTTTTTTTTTAACATTTTAAGTGATTTAATACATGTTGATATGTGTATTTTTCATCAAAGTGCTGGGGCGAATGAAAATTTTTAAAAATAAAAAATAATTATACAGTTTTTTGCCGATTTTGCCCCCGCTGGTGACGATCACGTGGCATCGTCAATATACGTCATCGTACGTCACCCGGAAGTCGACTCAGTGAAACAGACGAGACAACATGGCAGAGTCCATAGACCCACGTGAATGCGGTAAATATCTAAAATAACACAGAAAACGTTGCCGGTTAAATTTCAAACCCCTCTGAGGGCTCGAACTGGGTTTTATTCCGTGTGTAAATGACGTTGCTCAAAGTTAAACCGCCCTGTGGTGTCCTGTCGGAGCTGTTTGTGTCTGTCTACACACTGATGATGCTACTGTACGAGTGCGTGGTTTTGTTGACGTTCAGCAGTAACATGCATCTCTTTTTTCTCCAGATGTCCACGGAGATGTTGAGGACATGCCGGAGCTCTCTGACCCGGACGAGGAAGAGGAAGATGATGAAGAGCAGTGGCAGTGGATGGAGGAGGAGAATCAGCCCGTTACCTGTTTATTCTGCGACAGGTGAGAAAAGAGTGTTGAGATTCTTTAGCTTTAGCAAAAGTACTTGTAGCACCCTGAAAATACTAGCATGGAAGTATTTTTTATTTTATTTTATATATATTTTTTTTACCTAAATGTCATGTATAAGCGTTCAACTATGAGACACTCACCGGCCACTTTATTAGATACAGTTACTAGCAACAGATTGGATCCCATTATGTGTCATTTCTAAGTGGTATAGATTCAACAATGTGCTGAAAATATTCCACATATATTTTAGGTCATATTGACATAACATCATGCAGTTGTAACAGATTTGTTGTCTGCACATCCATGATGCTAAACTCCACTTCTACCACATCCCAGACATGCTCTGTTGCATGGAGGTCTGGTGAATGTGGAGACTATTTGGGTGGGTTTTGTGATTAAGGTGTGGGAAAGGATCAGAAAAAGTCAGAAGATGAGGAGACTGAGGTCATAAAGGGATGGACATGGTCAGGTATGACGTTTAAGCCTCACAGAGCCAGAACACCTTTTAATATACACTAGTGTATGTAGTTTTTCTGAAGTACAGTACTATGCATTAGAATAGAACACAAAAGAATAGCCTTTATTGTCATTGTGTGGACATTGAAAGTAGGAGTGCTACTCCAGTCAGTGCGACCAATATGAATAAAAAATAAATATGTCAAAATACAAATAGAGCAAATATACACTACCAGTCAAAAGTTTGGACTCACCTGTTTTTTCTTTATTTTCATGACTATTTAAATTGTAGATTCTCACTGAAGGCATCAAAACTATAAATGAACACATATGGAATTATATAGTTAAAAAACGTGTGTCAAAATTCAAAGTATGTTTTATATTTTAGATTCTTCAAAATTGCCACAGTTTGCTTTTATTACTGCTTTGCACATCCTTGGCATTCTCTCGATGAGCTTCATGAGGTAGTCACCTGAAATGTTTTCCAAAAGTCTTGAAGGAGTTCTCAGTGATGCTGAGCATTTGTTTGTTTGTTTATTTGTTCATTTCGAATATTGCATTAAAATCAACAACAAAAGAATTATATGAAAAGAAAGTCAAACATTCAAAAAGTTGTTGGCCATCTGCGCTCCATCTCATGCCATTTAAATGAGAAGGTGAGTCCAAACTTTTGACTGGTAGTGTAAAATAAAATAAAATAAAAAGTAAAATGTGAAAATAGACTATAAAATTTAACAAAAGTAAAATAAGACTAGAACTAAAAGTAGAATAAAATACAATTGACATAAAATATAAAGACACAGTATTTACAATATTAACAGTATTAACATTATGTGTATATTTGAATATTATCAATATTCATAGTGTGTATATGTATGAAAATCTATTAAAAAAATTGTGCATTTATATGTGAATAAATGTTGAATACATTTTGCTGTGTTATTTTAAGAAAGTTGTAGGTTTTGTTCATATAATTCAATATGTATCGTACCTCAGGGTTGCAAAAAACAGTTTATTGTCACATGACAACAAAAAGAGCCTTCACACAAGTTAAACCTTCTGAAGTCTCAGCAAAACATGTTATTGTGGGGTTGAAACTCGCCTGCATTTTGGAAATGGTTAGAGAGATGGTGATCAGATGATGGATCATTATAGGGCCGGACAACCCAGCTCCAATGCACTAATAATAATAATAATAATAATAATAATAATGATGATGATGATAATAATTATAATTATAATAATAATAATAATGATGATGATGATGATGATGATGATGATAATTATAATGCATAGTTATCACATAATCCCACTTATGTCATGCCTCCTTTATTTGTTAAATGACTTTTGCTACCATTCACAAACTGTCAGTAGAGCTAAAAAAAGTGAATTTAGGGATATTTTTTATTTTCAGGTTGCTGAGTTCAGTGTCGGCCACTCTGCAGCACTGCACCGCTGAACACCAGCTCAACCTCATAGACCTGATCAGAAAACACAGTGAGTTCACTCTGCACTCAGAAGAACCAGGGTTCCAATCATGTACGAGGCTAAGACGCATCATTGTTCTCTTTTTTGTAGATTTAGATGACTATGGTTATATAAAGATGATCAACTTCATACGCTCAACAGTAAGTACATGAACATTTCATTTCATCTGAGTCTGAGTTTAGTTTGACTGTTTTTGAATACTTCTGATTTTGCCTTTATATACCATATAAAATGTGTACCATACCTGTGCATGGTATCTGTTTTTTTTTTCCAACTCCACATATATGACCGAATAATTATTTTTTTCACTTCACTTTTTAAACTTTATCCCAAAAATATACACAAGTCATCAAAAACCTCTAATCCAAATTGAAATTTTAAAGATCTTAAAGAAGTAAACGTAGTTTGCAAATATGAAAATATAAAGGTAAAATTGAATAGTTTTGTGCATCAAATTATATTATATAATTATATCATCAGATCTCAGTTTTTTCATGGTCTATGAAAGTCAAACAAAAACTGGAGGAGAGTTTCAAATCTGCACTTTTGAGTGAGGTTTTTTGTTGAAAACATCATATGGCCTGACCACACGATGACCATTTGGGCTTCTTGTAAGTGTCCATATTAAAAGACAGTAATGTGAGGATGTAAGGGGATAAAAAGACTTTTTGTCATGTCTGCTTTGTTTGTTAAGTATTTAATACTCATCAAGCATCTCCACTACACTGAATAGAATGGGTGGATTTTTGTCTGAACAGATGCTTGCTTTATTTATTTATTAATTCATTCATTCATTACAGAATTGCGATGCTTCGGGTCTGATGGGCCTACCAGACGGTTCTTTACCCTGGGACAGTGAAGCCTTCCTGCGCCCAGTCCTGCAGGACGACCCCCTGCTGCAGACAGGTACCCATACATGTTACTCTGGACCTGTTCAGATCTGGCTTTAGCGTCGGTCCTGAAGTGTCCAAATGTGGCTTTAGAAAGAACGAGCAGAAGTGTCTTGAGCGATGACCTCTGAGAGGATCTGACTCCTCTGCTCGGTACAGAAGCTCATCTATAACCTAAAACACAGCGTGCACTCATTTCAGGTTGAACAGATTGCTTTTGTAATGTTTCTCTGTAAATGTAGTTCACTGTGCTCCCTGAAGGCGACTGACAGCATCTGTTAAGGTGGAATGTTCCTCACTGAGCTGACACCATGAATCAGTCAGTACACATTAAATATTAATCTGACAACTCGAGCCATTCTGTTTGTTGTATTAGTTCTCTAACATGATGCAACAACTGAATCTACAGCACTTAAAGCAGGGGTGTCAAATATACGGCCCGTGGACCAAAACTGGTCTGCCACAGGGTCCAATGGGATGAATATGTGAAATGCAAAAATTACACTGAAGATATTAACAATGAAGGGTGTCAAACTCATTTTAGTTCAGGGGCCACATACAGACCAATGTTTGAGTTTGTCTTTGTTTTTGTATAAACCAGTAAAATTACGTAAAAATGTTTACATCAACAAAGTATTCATTCACAAAAAAATGTGAATAACCTGAACAAATTTAAACAATCTGAAATGTCTTAAAAGAAGAGAGAAATGTAATTTTAACAATATTCTGCCTGTTGCTAAATATTTTGTGTATTTGTAGATACTTTATTGATCCCACCATGGGGAAATGTAACAGTTGACAGCAACAAATACAGAAATAAAGTGCAGGGAAGACAGTAAACAGGAAATATACACTTGTGAAACATAAAATATAAAGAGAACATTACATATTTACAGTGTATTCACATACAGACCAATGTTTGAGTTTGTCTTTGTTTTAGTGTAAACCAGTACAATTACGTAAAAATATTTACATTTACAAACTATTCATTAACAAAAATTGTGAACAACCAGAACAAATTTTAGCAACTTGAAATGTCTTAAGAGAAGTGAGAAATGTAATTTAACAATACTAGCAGCATTGTACCCGTGGTGTCATTGTAAGATAGCGCCCTCCTGTGGTGCAACAGCAGCATTGCAGCCATACGCCCTCCCATGCTGCAACATCGGGACACGCGTCGGACAAACACGCGCCGGACACAGAACATCCATTATAGTAGAATTCTGCCTGTTACTAAATATTTTGTGTATTTGAAGATACTTTATTGATCCCACCATGGAGAAATGTTAACAGTTGACAGCAATAAATACAGAAAGAAAGTGCAGGGAAGACAGTAAACAGGAAATATACACTTGTGAAACATAAAATATAAAGAGAACATTACATATTTACAGTGTATTCACATACAGACCAATGTTTGAGTTTGTCTTTGTTTTAGTGTAAACCAGTACAATTACGTAAAAATATTTACATTTACAAACTATGCATTAACAAAAATTGTGAATAACCAGAACAAATTTTAGCAACTTGAAATGTCTTAAGAGAAGTGAGAAATGTAATTTAACAATACTAGCAGCATTGTACCCGTGGTGTCATTGTAAGATAGCGCCCTCCTGTGGTGCAACAGCAGCATTGCAGCCATACGCCCTCCCATGCTGCAACATCGGGACACGCGTCGGACAAACACGCGCCGGACACAGAACATCCATTGTAGTAGGATTCTGCCTGTTACTAAATATTTTGTGTATTTGTAGATACTTTATTGATCCCACCATGGAGAAATGTTAACAGTTGACAGCGACAAATACAGAAATAAAGTGCAGGGAAGACAGTAAACAGGAAATATACACTTGTGAAACATAAAATATAAAGAGAACATTACATATTTACAGTGTATTTACACATGCACATGGATATGCACAAGACAGGTGATTAAGGTTCTGCCACTGTAGTCAGACACTAATCATATATCATTGATTTCTCTGCAGATCATGACTATCTATAGGAAGTTTCCGACACATATTTTCTCTCTCCATCCCAATTTCAGAATCAAGGGACAAAAATCCCATTAAAACACATAAACCAAAGACTGAGTGGCAGAACACTTGATGGTTTGTGTGTTTCTCTTGTCAGACCCAGAGGAGCTCTGTGGCCAAGAGGGGTCACTACACCAGTCATCTAGAAGCGAGTCCCATGATGCACTGCTGCAGAGGACGCAGGCAGCTGAGGAGAGAGCCCAGCGCTCAGAGGAGGCACTGGCCAGAGCCATGGAAGACCTGCACAAGCTCAAGTCAGTAAATACAATCAGTTTACACCTTAATAAGGTTCAAATCCAATTACCTGGAGTTTGGGTGCTGAAATGTATTGTTGACGCAAATATTAATGGGATAAAGAACTCGCGTTACTTTTATACAGTTGGATCACCACTCTTTTATGTATATGCAGGAAAAAAACAAACATTTAAAATTAAACTAACATGAAGCCAACAATAAGTACAAAGTCAGACTAATTTGTCATGATGAGCTGTGGGGCTAGATTTTACTGGTAAAATATGGAGTGTTCTCCTTAAAAATGCTATATAAATAAAAATACATAATAATAATCCTCATCAACCATCACTTCTGACCTTCTTTTAGTGTGTGGTTGATTATTCACCTGCAGAGAGCCTGCCCTCTGCCAGTATTTTCTGTTTTCCTTTCGTGTTACTGTGTTTAAGACGTCGACCCACAGACAACAAGTTTTCAGCTTTATCCAGTAATGATAAAAAAAACAAAGTGATGCTCTCTCCTCTTTCTGCTCTTCAGTGACTGTGTAGTTCTATCTGAGGAAGTCTGTATTTCAACTCTAAATTTCCTCTAGAACATTACATGTGTTTGAGTTTATAATGACTATGAACGAATCAGGAAATAATTTTTTGTTTTTCTATTTCATGACTTTTTTCCCCACTCTCTTAATGCAGTTTATTGCTCACTTGACAGAACATTTAGTGTTTAACGTTTACTCGGTTAAAGCCTGTTGCACTTTGAGAAAAGCTCAGATTAGCAGCAGTGGATACAAAGACATTAAAGTCACACAGGAAGTCAGAAAATGATACTTTTATAGAGATGCAGCAATAGAAACAGTCTCAGCTGATGCTAATTTTTTAAAATGATGTTTTGCACAATAGTGATTCTGATGTTACTTGCTTTTCTTTTTTTATTATTCATCACAGCTTAACAAAAAAATCTTCATTACAAATATAAACATAGTTCCTACTTTCAGTTCTTTATCACATCATCTTCGAATGCACACAGATCTAAACATACAACTTAATGACTAAGCCTTTAATATATTTGCAGATATCTGTAAATATTGGCCAATACAAGTGTTGGTGTATCCCTAGTTTTTTACTCACAGGGCGATCACTCAGAGCCAGCACATATACCAGTGATTTTAGCGACTGTTATAAGTTTCAAGAACCTATTTAATATATCGGTGTTTCTTTTAAATCTGTGGTGTTAAGGCTGAGATGCACAAACAAATGTTGACACCTCCATAGTGATCTTAAAACGTGTTAAAATGTAACCAATTGAAACGTGCAGAAACCCTGAAAAGAAACAGATTTGTCACAAATGTTGGTTGGAGGTTGGTTTGTTTTTTGGAAGATTGGGATACCTGGGAGTCAAAAAACTCATCATCAATCTGAATTCTGGCAGATCTCTGGAAAAAATGCAATAATAATAAAAAAAAAAAAAAGGTTGAATATTTAGTTTTTGCTATAATTATATAGTATATGCATTTCTATATATTTACAATATACATTCATTTATATTTTGCTGTTCATGTTTTTTGTAGATCAGTGTATTTTTATTAAGTCTTTCAAACATACAAAAAGTAAGACAAACACTGAAACATATAACAGAGGTATAAGATGCCACAAAAAAAAAAAAAAAAAAGTAGAGGGTTCCCCTATGTAATTACCCAATCACTTTGTAGACAGCACACATTAACCAGAGTCAAGGTGCATTGTCAGCTGTTTTACATAAGAAATAAAAGGATGCCATACCACATTAAACTTCCCCATTGATCCAGTCAATGTGTATCTAATCTTTTCAATCTTAAGGACAAACATAACATCACATATCCACCTGCCAAAGGAGTGGGGGTTTGTCATTCTTCCAATTTAAAAGAATGAGTCTCCGTGCTAAAAGGGAGGAGTAGGATATACTATTTAATAGTGGCCTTTGTAGAGGGAGATCTTCTAACGGTACGCCAAAAAGTCCGATGAAAGGGCAGGGGTCAATGGTCAGACCTGAAAATGCTGAATACGCTTCAAATATTGAAGACCAGAAAGCAGTTAGACTTGAAGATGACCAAAAAGTGTGAAAATTTTGCTCTTAATTTGTTGAACTGTAGGATAGTAACCTCACTAACAACAACCCGCTTTCAAGATTTGACCCAATCCTGCAGCTCCGATCTGATTCCAACTGAACCGGCCCTTGATGGTCTTGTGTATGGACCCTGGTTTGGACCTGCAGTACTGTCCTGAGACCAGCAGAGGGACACAGTCATCACAGTATCACACAGACCTAAACCCAAGTACCTTTGAGGAAGAAGTTTGGAGGAAGGGAAGAGATTAAAAGAGGGAAGGGAAAATTCCACTGCAGCCTGGAGGTTAAAGTGGGGGGTGGGGGGGTGGGGGGGCAGTAAGGGAAAATTACAGAAAGAGTGAGAGTAGAGAGAGAGGAAAGGGGGGGGGTGATGAAAAGGGAGTTAGAAAGATGAATGTGTCCCATCCCCTCCATTTACTGCTCCGTCCTGCATGAAGGTTGTGTGTGCTTTTGTCCCATGTCCTCATATACGCTGTCTTTCAGGCTACTGGCTCAGGGTTTGGTCCTGAATGCCGAACCCGGCAGGTCCGGAAACCTGAGCGCCGTGGCCGAGCTGCGAGAGGACGAAGACGAGGCCTACTTCGACTCCTACGGACACTACGGCATCCACGAGGAGATGCTGAAGGTGTGACACGTACAAACACACACATATACGTGAAGGAGGCCCGCGGGTCTCGGTACAACGGCGAGTCCCCGCAGAGACGAGCCGGGGTTCATCAGCCCCACGTCTTGGCTGAAAGGTTTCAATGTAGCGTGTAAATGAAAATGATCATCTTTATGCACATGCTCACGACGAGGACAAGACATTTTCTCCAAAGTGACAAATCAGCAATAAGCTCGGAGCTCTCATGTGAGCCACGCTCAAAACGTGGAAATTAATTTTTACACTGTTCAACCGCCGAAACCTGAAAGTGTCAGCAGACTGATGGGTGGAGGGGTGGGGGTGAGGTTGGGGGTGGGGCGTTCGCTGTGTCTCCTCCCTTCCAGTTCTACTTACCGCAGTGCTTAAACATCTTCCCGTCCGCTGTTCTGATTGGTGTAAGCGCTGTTAAGTTTTTTGCGTCGTGTGTGTGCGTCAGACTGTAAACTCCACTGTAGCTGAGGGTGAGTGGAGTGGATGGAGTGGGAGTGGGTGGGGGTGGGAGTGGGAGTTTGCGGCAGAACATGGTCAAGTCTTCCACAGGCCGATGTGAAGTGCATCACCTCTGACGCATCTGTGCGAGGGTGATGGACGTCACTTTTTGCACCGTATGATAAACTTTTAATTAGGGAGGCACAGCTTGTGAGATTCAGGGTTTTTTTGTTTTGTTTTTTTTGTTCGGCATTTGTTGAGCTGAGTTGAGTTTAGTCATTTTCAGCTCCATTTAAGTGTGACAGAAAAGAGCATAAAAATACTTTTCTCAATACTACTGCTTTTGTCGTATTTTTCTAAAGTATAAAAATTCAGAATTTCTAACAAATACAGTGATCACACAAGCTGCACATACATACAGATGCTTGTCTGTTTTGATGATGTCTATGTCATCATTATGTGTATTTTAATTTTTTTTAATTTATAGCAAACCAGTGACGTATTATTGGCTGTTGTATGTTTTGTCTCTGTCACCTGCCTGGGGACTGCAGATGAAAAGTAGTTATTTTTACTAATTCTAGCATATTTACATGGGTGTATTTTTTATACAGCAATGTTCATAAATGTGCATGGTCTCTATTAAATAAACTAATAAAAAAAACAAAAAAAAACCGCAATCTGTTTGATGATAAAATCCACACAATCTCAGGCTAAAGATACAAGAATGAAACATGATCATCATGCGGTGCCACCTTCATTAGTTGTAAAACAATGATGCTGAGATAATGACTGTGTAGCTTCCAGATAAAGAAAAAGTGAGACTGAACTGATGGTCTGTTGTTTATTTCACAGACCAGCCTAAAAGCCGAATAAGGTCAAAACAAACAGATCACAAAATATATTAACCCTTTCATGCATGAATTATGAGAACCTTAGTTTAGTTTTTTTTTTTTTTTTTGAGTGTTTTTATTCCTCCTTAGGCATGAAAAAAACAATGAGATTGAGTTTTTTTTTCATAGATTTACCAAAATGTCCACTCAGCTACACCATGAATTTTATTCTTGAAGCAAAGAAACATGTATTTAAAACCCAATATCATAAAGTGATATGAAAACAGCAAAATGAATCCATGTTTAATGCAGCTAATCTCATGTTTTCTCACATTTGAACATATTCTAATACTAGTTATTACTCACTTCATGGAGATAATATGCAAAAAATAACAATAAACAATTGATTTCCACTCAAGAACCAATCAAGAACAGCAAAGTTACAGTAATGGTATGAATTGCAGTTTATGAGATGATGCATAAGCGTCCACTGTGTTGGTTGATATGGAACTAAAACAACTAAACCCATGAATATACAAGAGAACAGCTGTAGAATAGCTGTCCACTGTAGTGACCACCACGCATGAAAGGGTTAAACACCTGTAGCAGCAGGAAATTAGCAACTTGGCTATAAACAATAACCAAATCATTATAGATACACATAAAGCACATTAAAATTTACCTTGTTGTCATTTCTCAGCTAAATCTAAACTTCTTATTTGCTCTCCCTGTGTCTTCTTATTTTACCCTTTTATTGTTATTTAACATCTTTATTTCCCGGTTACCTTTTCCACCTGTTTTACTCTTTTTACGACTCCTTTCCCTTACATTAACCACATGCGTAAAGAGCTTTTCAAAATAAAACATCTGTATTTTACAGGAGGCTACAAAATAAAAGAACGAAGTCAAACACATTAAAATCTTTGTAATACAGACCATCGGGGGCAGTTACAGACTGCCTTTGTACATGAGGAATATTTATGTGAGTGAAAAACTATCTATGTCTTGGAAAAAGAAGGCAACATAAGATCGAAAGAATCAGAATCAACTTTATTGGTCAAGTATGTGAACACATACAAGGAATTTGGCTTCGGTTTTTACATTGCTCATAACGTACGATTTCAACATGAACCCAATCACATGTGGACCTAGACATAATATAGACAAGCATTCAACTAGAGACAAGGACAGCAATGGGTTGAGATTTACAGTGGATTTATATTGTAATATGTACAGAAAGTACAAGTGGATTGGAGTTTTTATACAGTGAGTGGATATGGACAGGGATACGGTCTGTAAAAATATGTTTATGTGTATATTATTTTAGTGCAAATTAGTCCCTTTTATACAGAATGCAAAATATAAGTTTATGAGTTGGTGAATTGGAGTCAGGGGTGTCCTGACACTGGAAAAGTTGAGGATAGTAGTTACAGCCTTGTAAACGCACCTGTCGTGTTGAACAGTTTATCATTTCATGGTGTGATCCTGTCGTTAAGCAGCTGTAGACCGTTGTAGCTTAAAACTTTGAGATGGTCAAACTCAATTTCTGATTTTGTCAGAATTTTGTCTCAGGCTGTCTCTTATTGGAAGATAATGGGCATGTGTGAATGTGCAACATGATCCTACATGGCACAGTTAGAGGGAGGCAGGGAAATTCTATGTGAGTACTTCAAATGAGCTCAACCTTTAACATGTACAGCATTAACCCTTTCATGCATGAATTATGAGGACCTTAGTCAAGATTTTTTTCTTGAGTGTTTTTTTTCCTCTTTAGGCATGAAAAAAACAATGCAATTGAATTTTTTTAAATGACCCTATTGTTTATGGAGTTACAAAACTGTCCACTCAGCTGGACACCATGCATTTGATTTTTGATACAAAGAAACTTGTATTTAAAACGTATTATCAGAAAGTGATAAGCTATGTGAAAACCATGAAATAAAAACATTTTTAAAGCCACTAATGCCATTTTATCACATTTTATCATACTCTAATATTAGTTGTTACTCAATTCATGGAGATAATATGCAAAAAAAAAAAAAAAAAAAGATAAACTTTTTGATTAACAAAACTGTTAATTACAGTCTAATAACAATTAGCAATTGATTTATACTAAAACATATTACTGCAGATCAGGTTTATCAAGAACAGCAAAGTTATTTTTTTTTTCCATTTTATTTATTTATTTAGACAAGGACAATGCAAAATATACATTAACCTCAAAAAGGAGAGCTGTAGTGTACCAGGTTCTAGCACCAATGCTAATTTCCACCTGTAGTCCCTGAACAGGCTGATGTTCTCATTAAAAAACAGACATTAATAAAAACTAAAACATTAAAAAACAGTAAAAAAAAATACGTTTCTATAACTCCATCTATATACAATATTCATTCACATTCAACCATTCACTCTTATTCGTCCCACTGCAGTCTGTCACACACATTAATGGTATGAATTACAGTGTATGGGATGGTGCATGAGCATTCAGTGTGTCATCTGATATGGAACTAAAACAACAAAACCCATGAATATACAAGAGAACAGATGTAAAATAACTGTCCACTGTAGTGACCAGTATCCGTGAAAGGGTTAAAATCAATTCATAAACACTATTTATCAGAATCAGCATACTTTATTAATCCCAGGCAGAAATTTTTGTGTGTTACAGTCACTCCTTTCACATGTAATAAAGAGTAGCAGGAAAATTAATTAAAGAAAAAAGCAACAAAAAAAAAAAAAACAAGTAGTACCAGGCACAACAAACCCCACCCCTACATGTATTTCGCCCATTATAGGTAAATGGGAAAATTTTTAAAAATCATAGAAAATTTTAACTTTGACCTACATTTCCCAAAATGTAATGACATCGATTCTTGGTCTCTAGCAATCTATAAAACCAATTTGGTATGAATTGAACCAATAGTTTTGCTGCTAAAGTGTTAACAAAGAAAGAACAAAACAAACCAAACCAAAAACAATACCCCTTGCCTCCCCTTCTAGAGGCGGGGTAAAAAATAAATAAATAAATAAATAAATAAACGTGTGTGTATCACGACTGTATCAAAACCACAGGACCCTCACAAATTCAACTTCTTCCATTCTTGATAGAACATGCCAGTGAGATACAGTGACACTGGTCCTGTTTTTTTCTACAGATTTGAGGCGTATTTATACTTAGTTTCAATTTGTCAGGTGTTAAGATGAAAACCTTGATGCTGAAATACTTGAAAAATAGTATATCTTGCGTTCACTCCGAGAACTTTTTTCATGTGTGTCTTGATGAGAAATTACAGCTGTATCGCATCATTGTTTGACTCTGGCCAGAACTTTGGCCATTTACAGAAAATATTGTTTGCACACGGAGCAGCTTTATCTTTACTTTCGCCTTTGCCTTCGCCTTCGTCATCTTCTGTAGACTTTTACCGCAGCCAGGTTTCCATAAAACTCTGTCTGACAAAGTAAAGGTGCAACATGGGTCCTAATAAAAAGAAGAATGGCCCGGTCAGAATAAAAATGTCTCCTACAACCATGTCAGATGAGCATTTTCCATCAGGTGATCCATTGAATAGGAACATTTAGGTGATTAATAATCTTGTAAACACTTAATATGGCTTTGGGTGACATGAGTTTCTGGATAGGACAGACACATGGTGGTTTAAAAAAAAAACATCCATTTATTAGAGACATTTTGTAGAATTATTGAATGTCCTCATGGTTTGAAGGCTTCAAGCAAGTAGTTGTAACAGTTGTATTACAAGACGAATGAAGCTAGAATCTCTAAATCTTCAACTGAATTGTGATTTTTCTCTTCATGTTTTCATTTTTTCACTTGTTTGTGTTTTTTTTTTCTACCTAGTTTGCTTGTTGTATGTTGCTGCTGCTAACTGAAATTTCCCCACGGTGGAATAAAAAAAGTCCTATCTTATGAATCAAAAAAGTTTGGAAAAAAGAACTACTTCTGTTGTATTTACGGTGGATTAGACTGACAGCAGGTAGAACCACACTGTATTAGATTAAATGCTTTATAAACACATCTAATTCATCATCCATGTAAATAGTTAAACTGAAATCTCATCAAATCTACATTTCAGTCGGGCTGATTCGATTTCGTCTCCTGTAGCTGCAGGTAGTGTCTCAGTGAAGTGCGGGGTTTCATGCCGACATAATCACCGTTCTCCAACAAATACTTGGAACTTGTCTCACTATGTATCCGACACAAATCCATGTTACTGTCATCTCAGTAGCTTCAGTAGCTCTGTCTCCCGAGACACAGCTGCTCGGGTTTGTGGGTTGTTTGATTGGCAGGTTCATTAGCGAGTCCTGACCTGAACTGGCTCTGTTCCAGCTGAATTTATCTCATCGATCTCTTGTAAATTTTCCACAAAAAAAAATCTACCGAGTCTCCCCCACAGATCGTGGCGAGCTTCCGGATCTGCAGTTATCTGAAGTGGCGCATAAAAAGCTCTACATGTCACACCGTCAGATGTTTTTTTTTTTCTTTTTTTTTTTTCTGTGTAAGTCTGGAGGGTGTGATAACACCACTGTGGATGCATCTCTGCATTACAAATAATCTGCAAAAGTTAGATTTATTGCACCTCCCTTGACCCTGCCTAACCCTGCAGTGTATTTCAGTATCTCTGGACACATGGAACAGAACAGTTCACCTATGGCTGCAGAAGACTAAGCTTATTTATAAAGCAAAAGTGTAGAAGCCATAAAATCAACACAGAAATACAAAGAACAGTTGAATTTACATTTTGTATTTACATTTATTTCGGTATGGTTTGTTTTCTCCACAGGACAAAGTGCGAACAGAGAGTTACCGTGACTTCATGTACCGCAACCCAGAGGTGTTCAGAGACAAGGTGAGTCCATACAAACCACGTGGCAGGTTAAAAGACGCCAATACAAAAATGACAAAAAGAGTCCCTCAAATGTCCACTTGAGTCTGGTGCTAAGAAGACGTCCATCCATACCCCCCTTGACATTAAAAATGGCCTAAAACATCACAAAAATCCACATTTAATGCCAGTAGTTTTGCCTTTTCGCCATCACTATGTTTGCTTTTTGGAGCCTGAACTGACCATATTTGAACAAAAGGGGTGGAGCTGCAGGAGGGTGAGGGGTCAGAGGCATCTGTGAGCTAATGCGTAACAACATAAAAAATTTTATACCACCCTTGTTTCCTTCAATTTCTTGTTCATTTTTATGCCTGGTACAACTAAAGGTACATTTGTTCAGACGAATATAATGATGACAACAAAAATAGCTCATAAGAGTTTAATTTCAGACCTGATATCTATCCATTTTCCATTGTTTCATAGTTCTAAACAACCTCTCTGGTGTCATTACTCAGAAATAGGGTTGAAGATGGACCTGTGGAGTTGAATTAATGAAGAATTCAGACCCAAGCAGTGCATTTACAGTTTATGTAGACCACAGGGAAATGTTTGAAAATTTGTAATTCCATTAAAAAAGCAAAATATCTCTCCTTTTAAGTTATCGTTCTCGCTCCTTTAATTCGTCACTCATCTATATTCACGTACACATATACGTGCAGGTTTCGCTCGCTCTGAATAGGTACAGTTGCATGTGGATGTTACGGGAAAGACATTAATAAGGCGACAACGTCTGATTTAAAACACAGTGTGACTTTATTAGCGCCTCAGATGTCGACTGCAGAGCGCTGATAACAGTCACTCCGCCAAACCCATAACATCCCCCCCGTCCTAAACCACCCCCACCTGCTTTTCCATTGCTTTTAGTTGGAGGAAGCAGTGGCCTGTATCATGACCATCCATTATACGGGCGGCTGCTGGTTGGCGCTGGATGAGGCTGTAGAGGAGAGGCAGGCTGCGTTGATGGGAAGGTGTACATTATCCCTGTCAGAGCGAATGCATCTGCAAAAAGGGAGGTGTCACCTTCTACAGGAAACAATGCAAACCAGGATATTCTTACATTGGTTCTGTTAAATGAAAGGGTGAAGGAAAAAAAAAAAAAAAAACAAGATGGAGGTTGCAGGAAGGAGTTGTGTTATATTGTGTGGCGTCAGCAGTGTGTTGGCGACCCTCTGTGAACCCATAAAGGCAGCGGGACGCTCACAGGGAAACTGCCTTAAATAGAGACACATAAACACAGCGGTACGTATAGAACGCTGCACACTCACTGCAGTCACCGAGTCGATCATTTAACACCAGCAGGGCTTGAGGTAGGGGGAGGAACATGAACAAGTTAACTGTAACCTATGGAAACCCAAAATAGTGGCGGTTTGACATGCTTTGACTAATCGCGCCGCTGCAGAATTGAATTCCGCAACCTGCAGAACCCAAGATATTAGCACCATCACTGCAGCTCCGCTTGTTTTTACTGTTTCACTTTCCAGCCTTACAGATTGTGCATAATGCAGAGAAGGGAAGGAGCGTACCGGTATTTTTCTGCCGGCCTTTCATGCATTCTTTTACCTTTTTAAAGAAAAAAATAGAGGTCAGTAAGATTACAATATTGATGATACTCAGGGTTATATTGATACAAAAAGTGAAAATTCAAATCAGATCTGTTCACTTTGCATTAGAATCTGTTCATGCAGTTTCTCTCACTTATTACAGGGTTCCTGTGGGGTCATTAAGGAGTGATATTTTGCTTTTTTTTTTTTTTTTTTTTTAAAAATGGAGTTATGCATTTTCAAACATTTCCCTGTGGTCTACATAAACTGTAAATGCTCTGCTTGGGTCTAAATTCTTCATTAATTCAACTCCACAGGTCCATCTTCAACCCTATTTCTGAGTAATGACATCAGAAAGGTGGTTTGGAGCGCTGGCCCTTTAAATGCAAAGAGGCTCATGATGAGGTAGAATATCCTCTGTGTTATGAGGAGGTTTGGGTTTCAGCCGTGTAGACGTCTGTTCTGTGGGGATGAATATCCTCACTGTTACTGTTCTGTGTGTTTTTATGGGTGCTTTTTGTCTGGTTAGAGTTCAACAACAGAATTAACTGCTTCGATGTCTCATGTGATGAATTTATAATTAACCCTCTGTTATCCTGCCCATAGAGGTCCTCTAAAGGAGTGATATTTTGCTTTTTTTAAATGGAATTCTTCATTTTCTGTCATTTCCCTGTGGTCTACATAAACTGTAAATGCTCTGCTTGGGTCTGAATTCTTCATTAATTCAACTCCACAGGTCCATCTTCAACCCTATTTCTGAGTAATGACACCAGAAAGGTCATTTTGAGCACTGGCCCTTTAAATGCACATGAGCCATTTCATGCCCCGCCCCCTCCAGGTTGTTGGCTGTGCTGCTCTGTCCCGTTCTGCCACTTGTGTTCGTTAATACAACCATCAACTGAACATTTTAGGTACTCGGCTCGACTACAACCGCTGCTGCTGACAAACAATTATGGTGAAATGTTCGTCGGAACTCTTGACCTTATATGTGCAAATGTTGTGATGTAAGTAGTTATAGATGTAACAAATTAAGCAGGAATTAAAAGGGGTTGTAGAAATCCACTTGATTTTTGCCGGAATGAATATAAATATAGTTTTGCAACACCTGGAGGGTTCAAATTCAAACTTTATGAACTATTAGGGTCCAAATACACAAATAAATGAACCAAAGACTAATAAAAGTGGGTTTAGTGAAATACAACCCCTTTAAAGAATGAATAGAGGTCAGTAAGATTACGATATTAATGATATTCAGTGTTGTATTTATACAAGAACCAGGATTTCAATCAGATCCGTTCACTTTGCATTAGAATCTGTTCGTGCAGTTTCTCTCACTTATTACAGGGTTTTAAAAAGTCTTAAAAGCCTTGAATTTACAAATCTGCATTTAATGCCTAAAAAAAGTCTTTAAAAAATATTACATTTGATATACTAGTTCTTAAGTTATGTTGCCATAAACTTGTTTGCTTATTAGTGTATAATTACTCTAACTGTGGTCACTTTAACCAGTTTTTATCCTGTTCCAAAGAGCTTTAGGGATGCCATCTGAAATGTCTGTAAGAAGAACAACTTCAGCAGTAGACAAATCAATTTGCTGTTAATTACTCTCCTGCTCTAAATTAAAACAAAGTAAATGTTATTTTTCTGTCTGTGCTCACTGTGTTTGGTGTTATCAGATCCATCCTGCACTACTACTTTTGCACAAACAGTTTCATGTAGATGTGAAGGTGTTTTCGATTGTAATAATCTCCATGAATTGGTAAATGTAGTACATGTTGGATTTTCTCTCTTTAATTGTCTGTTTTTGTTATATCCTGGGGCTGATTTTCTACTGTTAAACCTCTTCTCCTGCAGGTGGTGCTGGATGTGGGCTGTGGGACTGGAATACTGTCCATGTTTGCTGCCAAAGCTGGGGCCAAGAAGGTTATAGCAGTCGACCAATCAGAGATCATCTACCAGGCCATGGATATAGTCAGGTGAGATGCACGAAGACAGGGCATGAGAGATATTTGTAAATCAGTCTATGTGCTTTTAAAGGATGGGTGAATCTAAATGTGTGGACTGTTTTCAACATCAGCAATCAAAAACGGCTTCAAAAAAAGCATCTAATTCTAACCCGTGAGGAGCTACACTTCTGATAAAAATGTCATTTTTCTTGTAAAAGTTCAACTAAGAAAATAGTTTCAGGTGAATTCTGGTCATATGTGTGAACATACACTATATGGACAGAAGTACAGGGTGTCCCATAAGTCTCCATACATAGGAAAAATAAACATTTCTTGACATAAACCAGTTTTATTTATATAATATGCTCTATATGACTGCCATTTTGTCAGGAATACATTTCAATGCGTGTCCTCCACTGCTGAAGAACTATAAAGAAGAAATATAAAGAAATACATGTTAGAACCATATATGTATAGAATGTATTATGTCTCCTATGTATGGAGACTTATGGGACACCTTGTAGATTCTAACCACTAGCCATTTACTTTCTTTACATGGATGGATGGATGGATGGATGGATGGATGGACTTTATTTATCCCAAACTGGGAAATGACAGTGTAGCAGCAGCATGACACGCATTCAATAACAATATAAAACCACAGCAAACATGAGTAAAGACAAATATACATAAGAGCAAACACTATACACTGTACACACTAAATTAGAAGTATAAAAAGATTTAATATGGGTAATGGCTGTAATGTGCTGAAAAACAACTGTAATCTGCTTAAATATAACTTTAAGTTGCAATCTCACTTAGGACAATAAATCTCCCATCAACTTTAAGGAGATATTGATATTTATAAACTATATGGACAAAAGTATTGGGACACACCGAGGCTACAGCTGAAAGATGTCCTGTTCATGCTGATTTGAGATATAAACATTAATATTCAGTCAGAGCGCAAAAAATATTTTAGAAATTTAGAGGTAGAACATTTAAAATCATAGTCATGAATAAAAAAAAAAACAAAATCAATGTTCAGAGAAATTAAGTAAAAACCATCTCTGTGGCATTTTGGAAGCAAAGAAAACAATTTAAACCAGTGTTTTTCAACCTTGGGGTCAGGACCCCACATGGGGTCTCCTGAAATTTCTAGTGATTGATAAAAATTAAAAAAAAAATTTAGTAATAGAAAATATGCGGTGAGTTGAGAGAGACAATCACAGTCCATAAAAGACATGACAAACTGTGAAGCTGAAACTGAAGCACTGTGGTACTGTTTATCTTTCAAATGTTCATTGTGGTCAGTTTCAGATGCTGCAGCTCTTTCTTAATTCATAGTTTGAGTTGTTGTTTTTTCAGTTTTAATTTACAGCCTTGTAAATCCAAGCTGGACCGACTGTACATATCCTGACCAAGGAAAATCAAATTCTCATTTTGTGCAGTAGTCTACACCTGGCTTTTCTGCCTCCGTCCATAATAATATACATTATATAGCCTAAATGTCATCTAAAATTAACGCTTATTTGCAACATAGTATAGCAAACTATTACATGATCAAAAACAAATTAATTTTAGCAAAAAAAAAACAAAAAACCAAAATCTCTGTTTTGAATGTCTGGGGTTGCCAGAAATTTGTGATGTTAAAATGGGGTCACAAGCCAAAAAAGGTTGGGAACCACTGATTTAAACCAAACTAACCAATGCAATAGGGCTGAACGATATGGACAAAATTTCATATCTTGATATTCACGCCAGATATACCGATACGATATGACTACGGGTTCAGCGAAAACCAAGCATTTTTCAGAAAAATACAAACATCATAATACAAAAGAATGTGGAAAGTGCAGTTTTATTTATAAGAACTCACTGCCAGTCATCAACATTAACATAAAGTACGAATAAATAAATTACAAATCAAACATTTTATGCAGAAAATCTATATCGTTTGTATCGTTGCTTTTTCGATATTAATGTCTTGAATGTTCATATCTAGATATAGTTACGATAACGATATATCTTTCAGTCCTACAGTGCAATGATATTTATCCCATTATAAAACTATGTAATGTCATTTGTCATTATTTTTTTGTATCCCAGACACCTGTTAGAAAAGAAACACCTGAATTCAACGTGTCCACATACTTTTGTTCATATGGTGTATCTCATTGTCGAGGTAAAGATATAACTCGTTCAAGAAGGGTCAAGTATGGGGCTTTTTTTTTTTTTTTTATCCAGGCTGTTTATGTTCAGTCTATTGAATGAGGCGTAGATAATTATGAGTGTTGTATGGATAGAAAAATGAGACCTTTCTTCCTCTTGAGTGCAGCAGGGGATTATGGGAGTATAAGTCTCGGTGACCTCCAGCAACCTTTTATTTGTTGCAGCTGGTTGACTTCAATAGAGCTGCTGTCAGAGGTTGTGGCCGTAATGCAGATAATTTACACCTGTGGGTCTGAGTGATTCACCCCTCACACAGAAGCACATGTAGATGACGCCCTATAGGTGCCTCCTCCTACAGCTCCAGTTCATTTCAGCTGCTGCGTGTTTCCAGTTTTCCTCTGCAGTGGAGTCCATTTACTTCCACTGTTCTGACGCTCACCTGCATCCACTCCCTCCCATCACACCCCCTGCCTGTTAAATGCATTTTGAGTTAGGGGCCGTTATGACTGTTATTATCACTGTTATGTAAGAGAGTGTCGTATAAGCAAAACAACGGGTTTGCTGAAGGAAAAGGACGTTTTAATTTTACAGCCCACTGACTCGCTGTTGGGGTGTGTGTGTGTGTGTGTTGGCATGCAGGCAGCGGTGAACATCCACCTCCTACATTCACATTAATATATATATACACACACACACACACACAGATACTCTGCCTTTGGGTGTCTTTAAATCCACTCCTTTCTTGGTTTGTGGTTTTTAAAGCCTTTATTTCCACGTGTGTGTATGTGTCTGGCCTGTGTGTGTCCATCACTTCCTCATGATGTTAATATCAGGCTGATAATTAAAGTGGCTCCTGTTGGTTGGGCAGGAGCATCCATCTCCTGTCTCCACTCCGTCGCCAAAGTTTAAATGAAAAGCTGGATGTGACTGCCCGTCTTCACAGTCACTTCCTTAATGGATAATGTGTAAATGTTTTTGCTTAAATGGCTGCAATTGATGGATTATCCAATAGAAAGATTGTAACTGTGGCAGCTAAGTGTAAAGAAAAAGCACCGGATTACATTAAGTGTCAAGAAGAAATCCAGATGCAATAGATGATCTTTCTCTAAATGTAGATTGTTGTTTTTTTCAGCTTAATGTGACAGGTTTTCATCCCAAATCGATCATATTTGATGTTGTTTATTATTCTGAAATGTATTACACCGTAGAGCTCCGGTAGGTGACATAACGCAATCGGTGGAAAAGCTTGTGTTTCACCTGCCTTCAGGTATGTAAAGCGAATATGGTGGACAGATGTTGTTCTCTGTGCTGGAGGTGCGGCCACACTGTGTGCCTTTCATTCAGTCACACATCCTTATGCAGCAGATGTTAGCATCACAGAACTATTATATAACAGTTTAGAGTTTAGTGCCTTCAACACAGAGACAAAAAGAGACTGTAGAGTTTATAGCATATAACGCTGTTCTGTCAGATTGGTGACAGGTGACGGGAAAAGGAGCGTCAACAGAATAGAATAGAAAAGAATAGAATAGATCTTTATTGTCACTGTCATAGGAACATTTCAAATCTGTTTAGCAGCTCTGTTCTGTTTAGCAGCAAAAACACTTAATACAAAAAAGACTATAACCCTTTCATACATGAATTATGAGAACCTTAGTCGAGATTTTTTTCCTGAGTGTTTTTATTCCTGTTCAGGCATGAAAAAAAAAAGCAATGAAACGGAAATTTTTTTATGAACATGGTAGTACAAAAATGTCCGCTCAACTGGACACCATGCGTTTAATTTTTGAAGCAAAAAAAAAATCGAAATGTGGTCCAACAAAACTCATAATAAACACAGTAGAATATCAAAGGGCGCTTCATATACTTTATGAAGTTACCCTTGGCAAAGCAAATTTGTTCAGCACCAAAAGGAACCAGACTACCATTCTACTGTTAGAACGCTGGACAAGACGAGTGGGAAAAAAAAAAAAAAGTAGTGTGAGATACTCCCTGGTAAAATGTCCAAATAAAAGAGGATACACAAGCAAAGGTGTTAGAAAAATGGGCAATGATGACTGGGAGTACAGTTGGTGTCGGCTGCTGCCTTATCGGTACAGACAGCTGCCTGTCAGCCAGCTGAGCCCAATTAGAAAAAGAAGAGAAAAAAAAAAAAAAGAAAAAGAAGAAAAAAAAAAGAAAATTTTTGAAGCAAAGAAACACGTATTTAAAATCCATCATCAGAAAGTGATAAACTGTGTGAAAACTATGAAATAAAATGTTTCATTCTGCTAATCTGATGTTTTCTCACATGTTATCATACTCTAATACTAGTTATAACAAACTTCATAGAGGTATAATATGCAAAAAAAACTTTTTGATTAAGAAAACTGTTAATTACCATCTAATAACAATTAGCAATTGATTTAAAACATGTTAGTGCAGATCAGGTTTATCAAGAACAGCAAAGTTACAGTAATGGTCTGAATGTCAGTGTATGGGATGCTGCATAAGTGTCCACTGTGTTGGCTGATATGGAACAAAAACAACAAAACTCATGAATATACAAGAGAACAGCTGGAGAAGAACTGTCCACTGGAGTGACCACTGTGCATGAAAAGGATAAAAATATTATACAAAATTCTGAAAATGTAGGGAATGTGCAAATCTACATAATAAAATATTAAATATACATATACCACTAAAGTGCTACGAAAAGCTACTGAAATATACAAAAAGCTAACTCTATACTTCAGATGTGAAATATGTACAATAAATCTGGATATATATATAGGCAGTAAAGGATATATTCAATTCAGTTCAGCTTTATTTATAGAGCACATTTCGTGTACAAGGCAGACTCAATGTGCTTCACAACGGGTATATAACATAATATATGGATATGAAAACAAACAACAGTCACATTAACAGTAGAAGAAGGGAATGGATTAATGTCCCAGGCATCCCCCGTCCTTAGACCTTCCTTCTCGGCAAAGAAAAACTCCAAAAACCCAGGGGAAAAACAGAAACCTCAGGGAGAACCACAGTGAAGGAGAGATCCCCTCCCATGGTGATAGATCCACCAGGACTGATGGACGTCCGTTTGCAGATGTAGTCCCAGTCTGTAAAGATGCAGTGGGGTGGGGGCACATGAGAGGGGTCCGTCTAGTCAGATGAGACAGGTGAGGGTGAGGAAGTCCATCCAGACAGGAGAGGGTGGGGGAGGTGGGCCGGGGTCACAGGTCAGGATATACAAGGTAAGATTTAAAAAAAAGGCTTGTAAAAATATTTTGGGCTTCTCATTTTACATGTAAGAAACATATTAGATCACTGAAAGAGATTTTGTATAAAATGCCTCCAATAGTGAACCTTTTTTGAAGGTGTGGTTTGTGTTTATCCAGGTGGAAAATAAAGACATTAGAAATCAGTGGTGTTTACATCTGCCTAATAACAGGAACCTGGTTCAATATCACTGGTCTACAATTTTTTAGAAATTATTTGCTTCAGACATTAAATGTGCTAAATGTTACGTATTTTAATAAGATTAATTGGAACATAAATGACAAAAGTGCCGGTTTGCTGATGTTTTCAAGGTATATGATTAAATGTTATTACACATATACAGGGTGGGGAAGCAAAATTTACAATGAACATTTAGTTGTTTTTTTCTCAGCAGGCACTACGTCAATTGTTTTGAAACCAAACATATATTGATGTCATAATCATACCTAACACTATTATCCATACCTTTTCAGAAACTTTTGCCCATATGAGTAATCAGGAAAGCAAACGTCAAAGAGTGTGTGATTTGCTGAATGCACTCGTCACACCAAAGGAGATTTCAAAAATAGTTGGAGTGTCCATAAAGACTGTTTATAATGGAAAGAAGAGAATGACTATGAGCAAAACTATTACGAGAAAGTCTGGAAGATACTATTAAAGAAGAATGGGAGAAGTTGTCACCCGAATATTTGAGGAACACTTGCGCAAGTTTCAGGAAGCGTGTGAAGGCAGTTATTGAGAAAGAAGGAGGACACATAGAATAAAAACATTTTCTATTATGTCAATTTTCTTGTGGCAAATAAATTCTCATGACTTTCAATAAACTAATTGGTCATACACTGTCTTTCAATCCCTGCCTCAAAATATTGTAAATTTTGCTTCCCCACCCTGTATATTGGTTTATGTACATTTATATAATAGTTTTAGAAATCTTTCACTAAATACAACCTGTAAAGTGAATGTATTCTAATGTGCAGACAGTGTTTTGAAGTAGATCTTGTAGCTCTGAGACAAATATTCCTTTTGAGTCAAACCCATTCTCTCGGTAATTCTTGAATTTCACATTTTGACCCAAAGCTGTATCTTGGAAAGTTTAGCCAACCAGCATTTTTGACTTGATTTTTCTTTATCAGTGACTCTCATGTGGTAAAATTTCATTACTTCTATTCTGGAAGCATTTTCCTTGTAGACCAGTTTAACCTGAACCAAGACCTGGAAGTTAACTGAGGATTACAGCTTGTTGTTGTTGCTCAACTTCATGACAGACTGCTGCAAACATCAATTGATAACTTTATTCATTCATTCATTAATTTGTTTTGAGCAGAAGAAAAAATTAAGCATTTTTTTATGTACAAGGAACTAATATCCGTGCAAATACATTAATAAATAAAGATGATCAAGACAAAATAGCAATTGCCATGTACACTAGTAATAAAATAAATTCAATATGCACTGCTCAAAAAGGAGTTAGAAGAAGAAAACGTATTAAATCCCACCCCATCTCACATTTATACAACATAACACATTACTTTTGCTTCCTTAATGATATAGTAACATCTGTTTAGAGACCTTCATTCATTCATTTTCTGAACCCGCTTTATCCTCACTAGGGTCACGGGGGTCGCTTGGAGCCTATCCCAGCTACATAGGGGCGAAGGCAGGGTACACCCTGGACAAGTCGCCAGTTCATCGCAGGGCTGAACATATAGAGACAAACAATCACTCTCACATTCACACCTATGGGCAATTTAGATTAACCAATTAACCTATTAGTGCATGTCTTTGGATGGTGGGAGGAAGCCGGAGTACCCGGAGAGAACCCACGCAGACACGGGGAGAACATGCAAACTCCACACAGAAAGGTCCCACCCCCCGTCGACTGGTGTTGGAATCGAACCCAGGACCTTCTTGCTGTGAGGCACGAGTGCTAACCACTGCACCACCGTGTCGCCATGTTTAGAGACCTAATAATGTAAATAACCAATAGATATACAGTACATAGTGTTATAATGCTAAGCTAACTCAGGTTTGTACTATTTATTAACTTTGTAACTAATGCAGTGACTCTACCTACATGTTGTATGGGATGAGAAAATATGACCGAAACTGGTGAGTGTGTGCGACCTTGTCCATGTACTGGGGTTATAGTTAACCCACTACCAGCCAGGTCACTGTCATTACTCCCCATGACAAGTTCAGACCCGACCAGGTCAACCTTAAAGACCTCCCTGAAGAGCTGCTCAGACAGTTCAGATTGTTTAGTTCAAGGGTGGGTGTTTACTGTGTGGTGGCACAGACTCCATCTTTCATTACTGAAGTTTTTTTTCTATGTTTGTGTCTGCCTCCTGTTAAGTGCCCAAACCTGCAAACTGTACCCCCATTGGTGATCCTGGTGACGCCTTAAAGGGCTCATATTTTGCTAAACCCACTTTTATTAGTCTTTGGTTCATTTATTTGTGTATTTGGACTCTAATAGTTCATAAAGTTTGAATTTAAACCCTCCAGGTGCTGCAAAGCTATCTTTATATTCATTCCGGCAAAAATCGAGTGGATTTCTACAACCCACTTCAATTCCTGCTTAATTTGTTCTTTTATAACTAGTTATGTCACAACATTTGCACATATAAGGTCAAGACTTCGGACGAACATTTCTCCAAGTACGACATAATTGTTTGTCAGTAGCAGTGGTTGTAGTAGAAACTGAAAATATGTCCAAACCTCGAGCCGATTACCTAAAATTTTCAGCTATTGGTTGTATTAATGAACACAAGTGGCTGAACAGGACAGTAAGCACGGTCAACAACCTGGAGGGGGTGGGGCGTGAAGTGGCTCATGTGCATTTAAAGGGCCAGCGCTCAAAACGACCTTTCTGGTGTCATTACTCAAACATAGGGTTGAAGATGGACCTGTGGAGTTGAATTAATGAAGAATTCAAACGCAAGTATAGCATTTACAGTTTATGTAGAGCACAGGGAAATGTTTTAAAATGCATAATCACTCCTTTAAGACTGAGTCACCACACCCTAATAGGACATCAGTTTGGCCCTGTTTCCTGTCTTTAAACTAACTCCTAATCATATAAACATCAACCCAATGTAACATAAGAGTTAAAAGTCCAACTGAAAGAATGGTGTGTTTGAGGGATTGTGGGGGATTGTAGTCATTTCCTGTGTTCTGATATGTGCAGCAATATTTTGTAAAACAAAGATCACATGGACAAGCATTTTATTTTTTCTGAACAGGAGGAAAAAATCTCTTTAGAAAAAAAAAAAAAAAAAAATCAGTGTAAGTATAAACAGGGTGTTGGTCTTTACTGGCTTAAACATTTTTGGGTGAATGTGGGTGCAAAATACTGCAAGTGTGTTCCACCAGTCAGCATTCACACAGCCCCACCCCTCAAAAATTCTGAGGATCTGAGAAGTTCAAGCCCCCTACAAGGAACTTTTTAAGGGAAAGTTTGAGGTTGAGGGAGAATTTCTTTCCATGGGAAATTTTGGTGGAAACGTACCAAAATGTTTCAAAATTATGGATAAATGATAAAGGTTCCTACTAGGGATGTAAACAATTAAGAATTTGCTCGATTAAATTATTAATTGTCGGTTAATTGCACTTTTCCACAGTGGGATTTGTGGTGTTGACAGTAGGGGGCGCCACTGCCCAAACTAGGCTTCATCGCTGAAGTTGAATAACAGAAGAGTCAGCCTGTCCACCTGTCCACACCTGAAATCTCGCTCCATCATGTCAGCTAATGATGCAAAGTCAGAAATGCCCATTTCTTCCAAACTGCCCCTCTTCAGATCCATTTATTTTATTGAATTTCTCTGCAGAATTTATTTTGTTAAACTACATAAATGTCACTGCCTGTACTGTATCCCTAATGGTACAATAAATCAATCATTGAGGAATATAACATACTTTTTTCATGAAGTATATAAACAATATTTAGCTTTTATTCTTATAGACCCTATCGAAAGAGAAATTCAGGTTTTCAGGAAAATCGCCGCTTATCAATTAATTGTTAATCAACTGATAAGGTCAACCAACTAATAATTAATGTATTAATCATAATTTGCATCCCTAGTTCCTACACTGGAAAATGGGCTGCACTGTCAAATCATAGAGGGAATCCAATGTAATCTTAGTGTGTACTGGTCAATGGCAAAAACCACTGCTTAATCTGTGTGACCTTTGACCTGTAGGAGGCATTGTTCAAGAAACCACGATGAGTCTAGACATATGGGCTGCTGCATGCAGGAATCTAACCTGAAACTGTATTACTCATAGTGAAAGTTCGGTATCAATTCTGTACAAAAATGGACCCCAACTCATTTCAGATGGACCGAAAGACAATAGAACAGACTTTCTCCAACAACAGATGTTAGGTTCTGCGTGTCAGAGATGAAACTCACTATCCAGACTTTTTGTGAAAATGGGAAATGTAGCATCTGTGATGGTCTGGGGCTGCATCAGTGTCCACATAACTCACCTGCATGAGTTTGCCTTCTTATATAACACTTATAGTTTGCAATGTTACACTAAATTAAAAAAAAACAAAACATAACATTATATTCTTATTTTCTCTTCACACGGTATCAATTTATAGGTAATTGTGATAGGAAAAAAAGATACATAGCATTATTCAACAATTGAAGATTGAAGAATGATTCAAATACAGTTTATTTATTTTGTTAAGATTCCAAATAATGTGTTTATAATGACATGTAAAAATACATTTAGAGAAGAATTTATTCATTTGTTGACAAAGGCCACAATTCACCATCATGAGGACAGTTTTATACGTGGTTTCACAGTTTCGCACCCACACACAGATACTGACTCTCCCTCTGGAGTCCTGACATTGTCCTCTAAATTACCCCAATAATGAGATTACAGTGTTTCCCTCTTGTGAAAGGAGGAGGTGGGAGGGGAGGCGGAGGGGGAGGGGGAGGGGGGATGGGGTGCTGTTGGATTCTGGGAGGAGGTGATAGCGGCGGGAGCAGAGCAGGAGAGTGGGGAGAGACAGTTCAAGATAAGGATCGCTGCTACAGAAATGCACTCAGGGCCCACTGTGAGTAATTGTTCTGTCCTCAGTAACATTAGCTGTCATGATAATGGAATATTCACAGAGATTGATATTCGGACTGGCCGCTGTGAAAGGAAGGAGGGAAACGGTAGCATCGTACAGTTTGGACCTGAGTCTGACACCTCTGCGGACCCTCTTTAACCCCCTCCATCTGACAAAGGAAGGGTTGGGGTTTGAGGGAAGCCAACACTGTACGAACATGTTTACAAAGAAAAGTTGGGACTTAAAAAAAAATACAGAAAACACCAACATCTGTGATTTCTAAAGTAACTTTAACTGTACTTCTAGTTCACTCCTAACCTGGGTCCAATTGCTGTGCTGCATACAAATAGAACACGATACAAAATACTATCAATCTGCATTCTCTTATTTAATCTTTTTAAAGAGGGTATATGTAGTATTTCTGCTTTTAACCCTTTAAGATCCAAAGTTGCGATATTGTGACAAGCAACATAACTGATTAAAACAGACAATAGCTCCAGATAGTTACCAAATCTTGTTACTACCTCCTACCAATAGATGGTGGACATGTTCCCCTTTGATCCTAACATCATTTTAGGGTATGTTTCTATTCAAAGTGAAGAATAAATTTTAGTTTAAAGGCCTGTGGTCCTGCGCTGGTTTAGTAAGTAAGTAAAGTTTATTTAGTTTTAATTTGGATAGATAAGGACAGATTTGGCTTCACAGCTGCTTGGCTAAGAAGCTACTAAAACAGAAAATGCAGTAAGTTTTAGTAGCTTGAGTCTGCAAGAACCAGAACTGGATAAAAAGTGGAATAAATTGACTAGATTTACACAAAATCAGTAGACTGACTGTTGCTATCCTGGCACATAGTTTTTTTCTACTCATTTGTTGTTGTTGTTGTTGTTTTTTTGGAGGGGGTCTCTTTTGTTTGTCTTTGCCTTTTTAATTACTGTTACAATTCTACATAAAACTCAATAAAGATGTTTCAACAAAAAAAAAAAATACTGCATTTTACTTTCTCCTAATGTTAAAGTAAATTTATTTTAAGGATAAGATGACAAAAAAACCTAAAACACAAAGAAAACTTCCATGTAAATATATTCAAAGTTCAATTTTAGTAAAAGTTACGCAATCCAATATGGCCGCCGCCCGGTGATGTCACAATATGCAAATTAGATGAATATATTTACTCCCATTATAAACTTTGGGTCATACCTAATATTTTTCTCATTTACAGTATGACTTTATATCAAACCACTTACACGCTACAGCTTTTTGAAATCTTTTATCAAAATTTAATATTTTATCAAAAAACTCCAGCGCTTAAAGGGTTAACATTGAAAAATCACCTAAAACTATTATTTTAGTGTTTAAAATAAAGAGCTGTGAAGTTGTGAAGGTGCCATTGTTCTGGATTGTAAAGCTATGAAGTGAATTTATTTCCAGCAATGGGCCAGGGGATTTATGTGACCACTAGAGGGAGTAGTGAGTCACTCTACAGGTCTTACAGGGTGAGACACCATGGGGCCTTTGACCATAGCATCAGAAAGTGACGAGATGTGATGAGAAACACTAAGAAATAACTTTTATAGTGTGTCAAAGTGAATTGGTGATAAAACCTTGGCACACTGTTGTTGTTTTCTCCATTGGACACAGCTGTAAATGAAAAGAATGGAGTTTGATGCTGAAATGGCAGCGTTTCTTGACTCCCAGAGTTTAATTTAGTCAGAATTTTGGAGCGTGTAATGACAACAGCCTACCTCTAATTGAGTCCTGTTTCATTTATGGTAGTTTCCCTCTGCACCAAGATACATCAAGGTTTTTTTTTTATATAGTTTGTACAGTTTTATGCACAAAACAATTACTCAGGTCACCAATAATTTTTTTTCCTCTTTGTGTCACTGAAATACAAACATGCACTCACTAATTTGCACATCAGGGTTATTTAGATGACAATTTCTTAGGATTAATCATATCTCCTTTTCAGAACAGCGTCACCACACCAGTCAAAATGACAAAGTCTCGACCTTGAGGCTGATGATTGTACATTTATTTTCAGGTCGAACCAGCTCGAGGACAAGATCACTCTAATCAAAGGCCGCATAGAAGACATCAACCTACCTGTGGAAAAGGTGGACATCATCATCTCAGAGTGGATGGTAAGTCAACATTTTTTTTTATCAAGACGTCCCGACCTCCTGATCTTCACTTAATATTGACAAGCTTATCTGAAAGAGCAAACTTGGTCATGATACTATAAAACTCCACCCCCGTGTCGAGCTGCTGGCAGTAACATGCAGATAGCGTTAATCCATCCGTCTTAAACCCAGTTTATGTGACAGACCTGCTGTTTTCAGCTCATGTGATGGTGAAAAAACAAAACTAGACAAATCTCTTTTTATCTGTGACATTCATCGGATGCTTAATGTTCACTTTACGGTCCTGAAAGTAGCTGTTTCTTGCCAAAAATGAGCTGGCAACCTGGCAAAAACTTGTCCAATCAAATAAAGATAAATAAGATCATTTTGCTGGAACAACACTAATGCCGCGTTTCCACTACGTGGAACCAGCTCGACTCGGCTCGGCTCGACTCGGTATTCCTGGAGACCATTTCCAGTACAAGATACTACCGACTTTACAGTACCTGGTTGTCATAGCGATGCGGCGTGTTACTTCCGTGTCGTCTGTTCAGAGAGCTGCTGATGAACTCGCTCGTTGCATGTTGTCTCGTCTGAATTTTTACGTCGGCCACCAAAGACTGAATCTCCTCGACCAACCATGGTGTAGTTTTGGGCTGATATCATGTGGATTAATGTACCGCTATATTTACTGTCCACTTCCGCATCTGTTTTTTGTAAAACGGCAGGTCACAGAGACGACTCTCTGACCAATGCACAGTGTCTCAGGTCTGCAGTGTTTACACGTCATGGTTTAGTATCTGGTCCCCGGTCCTGGAACCTCGGTGGAGGTGGTACCAAAAAGTAGTACCGGGTACCAGATTCCAGGTCCTTTTTCGTAATGGAAACGCAAAAAGGCCGAGTTGAGTTCAGTCGAGCCAATACCACGTAGTGGAAACGGGGCATAAAGCACAGCGTGCAGATACAAAGGTTTGTCTATGTGAGACTATACTAGAGGAAGCTACAGGAGTTTGCCTTCCTCATCCTCTGCTTCAGCATCCAAATGACTATCACTATTTGGTACCCAGACCACTTAAGGGCAGGCTATTTAACCTATAGAGGCTGATAAGTATAAGTATAAGGTTGTGAAGTAGATAAATGGACTCTGATTCTTGTCAAAAAGGAAAAAATGCAGAAAATCAAACATTTTCTGAAAAAATATTAACAACATAGAAAAGCTGTAACTCAGTTTTACAAGGGTTACTTACATTACTGAGATTCTAAACTCTTACCAGTGGGGGATAGTCTGGTACCAGAACACACTTGGGACCAAAACCACCAACGAATCAGCGCTGTGT
This sequence comes from Sphaeramia orbicularis, assembly GCF_902148855.1. Classification (NCBI taxonomy): domain Eukaryota; kingdom Metazoa; phylum Chordata; class Actinopteri; order Kurtiformes; family Apogonidae; genus Sphaeramia; species Sphaeramia orbicularis. Next base: position 23,368,762 of record NC_043959.1, on the reverse strand, counting down.
ATACGCAAACTGTATCAGTCACCGAATAAAGTATAAAGCTCATTGTTTACACACAGCTTTATCATGGCATCATCAAGTTTTCTTCCTCAAACTAAGGCTCATAAAATAGTCTCTTATAATCTTCACAGTTTATATTATAGCTCTGTTAGCTTGGCTCTGTTTTTAGATGAAAACAGCCACAGTAAAACCACACATCACCTCTGTTTTCTGTACGGTTTGTCGTCAGTCGCTGAACTAAAGATCTGTTTGGAATCCAACAAACAAGGTCAGTACTGTCACAGTTTAATCTGAACCATGGATCAACAAACGGCAACTTGGCAAAGAGAAGAACATCCCATAATAAATTTATACCTTCATAAGCCTCAGAATCAAACTCACCCATGTAGAAGAAACGCTGACATTTCAGCATCAAACTCCATTCTTTTCATTTAGAGCTCAGTCCAGTGGAGAAAACAAGGACAGTACTGTTCTTTTTGGGTTTATCACCAACTCTGAAAGTTGTTTTCTACTGGTTTACATCTCATCACTTCCTGGCACTTTGGTCAAAGGTCCTGTGGTGTTCGTTTTCCTCACCATGGGAGACTGGCAGAGTAACTGACTACTCATTCTAGTGATCACTGGAAATGAGTTCACTTCATATCTCTACAGTCCAATACATTGACATCTTTGGTAGAAATTCACAGCTCTTTATTCTCAACACTTGGTATGAGAGCTGTTATTTGGGAGAAAAAAAGTTACGAAGTTCCCAAACTCGGAACCCAAAAAGCTTCCTGATGTGTGATGTGACGACGAAGCTCATTGTATGTAACAGTTGAACATGTATCCAAAGTATAGACACTCAGCCAGTGAGCTTGCAGAGTCCAAGGTGGCAGCGGCAGTGATGCATGTTTTAAACATGGTCTAAACTGAGCTACATTCGGCCATGAGCTTCTCTGAATACCAAACCAGGACGAGCAGTCTCCCTTCCACTTGATGCCCATTTATCAGGTAGATTCTCGGTGGCGATACAGGCACGACGGCCAAAGTTGAACGCACCGCTGAAGTCATCCTTAATTCATGAGCATCCCATATCTGTCCCCTCCCCAATCCATCGTGAAACCCCAGGGTCATGAGCAGGGGTCGCCAGCCAGAGCCTTCCCGTCCTCTCACTGGGGGAAATTGAAATTCGTTGGGTGACGTGCCGGCGGAGCGCTGAAGGATAGGGGGCGTAATCTCTGATGACACGGGCTCACATGGTGCTAATAAATCCAAGAATCCTCCAGTCACTTCTCATCACAGCAGCCATGGCAGACATTTCTCAGAGTGGCCTGGACTTTGTGGGCTGCCCTCCAATCTGCCTGAATAAAATGGGAAAAAAATGACATTTGTCAAAGGAAGAGACTTGAAGTAGGTGTAAATGGTTTTAGATTCTATTAACGGTTAAAGGCTTTGTCTTCTAGCCAGGTAGTGTCATCTGGAGATGTCAGCACTTTAGCAGGTGCAGGCACATTAGGTTCTCAAAGTCACGGTGAAATGTAGAACATTCAACCTGTGCAGTAAATTCACCTCTTAACTTACTAGTTGTAAAAGAGAATCATGTACACATTTTTATTTATTGGAGGTCCATGTTGTAATGTTTAATGAAAGCTAAAGGTCTAAAACACCTGCATACTTTTATCCAGAAAACACTATTTCAAGTATGTAGGGATGTAACGATTACCGGTATAACGATAAACCACGGTAAAATTCCTGACGGTTAGTATTACTGTTTAAATTCTAATTATCATGATAACCGTGTTTGATTACCGCACTTTGAAAACGAATGGTACTGCTCATTTCCTGGAGAAGCTGCAGCACTCAAGGTGCTATCTATCTATCTATCTATCTATCTATCTATCTATCTATCTATCTATCTATCTATCTATCTATCTATCTATCTATCTATCTATCTATCTATCTATCTATCTATCTATCTATCTATCTATCTATCTATCTATCTATCTATCTATCTATCTATCTATCTATCTATCTATCTATCTGTTTTCTCTCTGTCTGTCTGTCTCTGAAAAAGAAACTCAAACAACTCAAACTTGTTATGGAAAATGGTCGAACAGTGGCCATAAGGTGACATCTTTAATGCACATTTGTATATTTGATTGTTTACAAGTTAATGTTTTAATATTTCTGCCAACAGAAAGTACATTGTAGCTATTTAATTTAATTTATTTATTTATTTTTCAAAATACAACTTGGTTAAATTATTTCAGTGTGTGTATAAGTACTTTTTGAACATTTTGAGCACAATTTCAACAGTATCGCAATAATAATGATAACCGTGATAATTTTGGTCACAATAACCGTGATATGACATTTTCATATCGTTACATCCCTACAAGTATGTTGGACTAACCAATCAATGAGCTTGTTTACATACACACCAATTTTACAATCATTATCCGATTTCTGGACTTGTAAACAGCATAATCTGTTATGCCTGATCGGATAACAGCAATAATCTGATTACAAGAAATCGGATTAACACACCTGGATTTCTTCTCAGTACTCCAATGTCTTCTTGCATGTATATGGGTTAATCGGATTTATTTCATTTTTTATTTTTTACATCTGTACATGTGTAAACACAATTAAAATCATAGAAAACGGAAATTACGTAGTCGCACGTGAGTGGAAGGCGATAACACAAGTTTGATTTTACCATCAGTATGTACATACACTACCAGTCAAAAGTTTGGACTCACCTTCTCATTTAAATGGCATGAGATGGACCACAGATGGCCAACAAGTGCTCAGCATCACTGGAAACTCCAAGACTATCGCAAAATGTTTCAGGTGACTACCTCACGAAGCTCATCCAGAGAATGCCAAGGATGTGCAAAGCTGTAATAAAAGCAAAGGATGGCATTTTGAAAAATCTAAAATATAAAACATGCTTTAAGTTGTGTCACACTATTTTTAACTACACAATTTCATATGTGTTCATTCATAGTTTTGATGCCTTCAATGAGAATCTACAATGTAAATAGTCATGAAAATAAAGGACAACCAAATGAGTCCAAACTTTTGACTGGTAGTGTACAGGGGTTGGACAAAATAATGGAAACACCTTAAAACATCAACAAAATATAATTTAATATGGTGTAGGTCCGCCTTTTGCGGCAATTACAGCCTCAATTCCCACGAGGTATTGATTCATACAACTTGTGAATTGTTTCCAAAGGAATTTTAAGCCATTCTTCAGTTAGAATACCCTCCAACTCTTTTAGAGACGATGGCGGTGGAAATCGACGTCTTACTTGAATCTCTAAAACTGACCATAAATGCTCAATAATGTTGAGGTCTGGGGACTGTGCCGGCCATACGAGATGCTCAACTTCATTAGAATGTTCCTCATGCCATTCTTTAACAATTCTAGCTGTATGGATTGGGGCATTATCATCTTGAGGTGAAGGTGTTTCCATTATTTTGTCCAACCCCTGTACGTACTCCTAACGAAATACGATACTGGACTGGAGCGTCTAAACCGGGGTTTATCGATTATTGCATTTCTTAACTACATGTAAGCGCGTCAGATCTAATTATTATAATTATCTGTTTACTCTCAGTTATTGGATTTTATAGTCATGTAAATAGGCTCATTGTCAACACATATGATGATGTCTGGTTGAGTTAGTCTGCAGCCAAACTTGCAGTGTCAAAGAAAAACTAATCGGACTAAGTATGACAAGGTTCAAGGTTTGAGTTACATTTTAGTGACATTAAGGACAAAAATTCAAGTTCTTGGTTATGGACTGAAAATATATCAGTTTAGGGTCAAATTTTCTCAGGAATCTGAATCTGAAATCATTTATGCAAAACCTTTTGTGGTTTTCAAATCACTGAGCCTTTATTGACACAAGGTTGAAACAAAAAAAAAAATTTGGCCTATGCACTACTCAATTTAACCATTTAATTTCTGTCAAAAATCAAACGTAACATGCTTTCTTCTTTTCATCTGTGAGCTTTGAATACTCCCCAGGAGGCCTTCCTTTCTCCACCCCTGGATGGCTTTCGTCTTGGCATCTTAGCCCTATTCATTCAGTCTGAAATTTAAAAAAAAAAAAATCAATTAGGCATTACTCCGTAACATGTGTAAGAGTTGTTTTATTAGTTTAACTGTAAATTGATATATAGAAGCCTTCCTAAAGTGATTCTGGAAGGTTGAATTGGCTTCATCATTGACAGAGCAAGTCAAAATCTAACAAATTGGTGGGCAGTTTCAGAAACGAATTTGAAAATTTGGTTGTAAAAAAAAAAAAACTTGATCTCACTTTAGGAAAGTAAATGGGCCTAAATAATATAAACTAATTGTAGCCTATATGGGTGGGCACAATTGATTAAATTTTGGTGGCTAGATATCGAAAATTGAGTGAATGCAAGTTTTTTTTTCACAATGGTATGTATTTTTTTCACAAACTAAAAACTGATGGGGTTAGGGTTAGTAAAAGTAATGATTTTACTGATCTAATATTAGAATATACTTAATTGTCAGGTAATGCTTTATTCACAACAGAAAAAGAAAGAGAATGGTGTATAATACATACAGATTTATGATAATATCAACTCTACATAAAGAATTATAAGTCCAATTCTTACCTAGAAGCCAAAAAAATCCAAACAAAATTGTCACAGGACGTCTTCTGAGGAACTGGCTGATGTGACGTCATTGACTTTGAACTGAAATCACTGAAACTGATATTCACTCAAAAGGGCATACCATAAGCTCTTCTTCTAAGGTTAAGAGTAAACAAGTTCAATGAAAATTTGCAAGCAGCAAAAGGATTAATATGGGTTTTCAAATTATTTGTCACTCAAAAAGGATAATTTTTGCTCACTTTTCAGCAAACGTCATCCAAAAAGTCACACAAGGACAAGTCATACACATTTTTTGATGTTATATTCTGAAACTACACAGTTTTTTCAATAAATTCAACACAAGACACTGCGTGAAAGGTATACATTTATTCCACAATATTTTTTTCACAATAATGTCACGATAATGATACTCAAAGTTTCAACCTTGCCATATGCACAGTGCAGCGAGAAGCTTAACATCACTTTGGATCTTGGTTCTTCCCATGTGCTGCTGTATAAAACATACAGTCGTGAAAATAATTATTAGACCATCAAAAGTCATCAGAAACAATGGTTATGCAATCAAGTACTAACTCATGTGTGTATCATTAGACTAAAACAGACAGAAGCACTGTTTTTGTCAGTACAATGCCATAGCTATTGATGTAAGAACTGAAGAGATTTTGGTTATTATCAAGAAAAACCATGGTAAATGAATAGATATCAGCTCTGAAATGAAACTACTATGAGCTATTTTTGTTGTTATCATTATGTTTGTCCAAACAAATGTACTTTTAGTTGTACCAAGCATTAAAATGAACAAGAAATTGAACAAAACAAGGGGTGGTCTAATAATTTTTTCCACGACTGTAGACATGAAGGGTCTCTGAGGCCTCCAAATGTGAATAGTCAAACTGGATCAAAATAAAGTCAGTAACGAATTCTGTAACTGTAATTACTTGCGTTTTGCATCCAGCAGAAGTCATGTTGTAGGATGAACAACATAAAACATGAAGTAGAAGGAAAAGAATCCACATCCAGGTCACATAACAGAGGTACGAAGCTCCAGGTGAAACGTCCTTTGTGAGTTTGACCATAATCAGGTCAGCACGTTCATTTGTTTTTCTAATGACTCGGCCAACGCAGATCAATGCTGAGTGCAGCCTTAAGTTACTGCAGCAAAGAAAAGAATCACTCCTTAAGAAAACCCAAACATTCATACATCATCACATGTGTTATTGAAAATGTTCTCTGGACTGGAAAGTGCTTTATGTTGGGTGGAAGGCATTTAATGAAAAATGGTCAGAACTCAGAGAGGGAATTAATTTCACATAGGCCCCAGTAAACCGATGCAGAACTGAAAGTAAAAAAAAAAAAAAACATCAGTTGGGTGAATGCACAGTGGTAGAATCTGTACATGGTAAATTCACAAAGTACTGGTGAAAACTCATTTTTTAATTATTTAAAAAAAAAAAAAAGTATTTATTTAGGTTTCCATGTTTTTTTTTATCGTCTGCTCACTAACATTTTTTGGAGATCAGTAACAAAAACAAACCAAATCTAAGGAAAATCTTATTGTGTTGTAGATACCCGTGTTATCCACCAGATTTAACACTGTGCCTGTTATTTTTATTGCTGATTAATCTGTCAGTTATTTTCTCAATTAACTGGTGAATTATTTGGTCTTAAAACAATTCAACCATAAAATGATGAATGTGCTGCTTGGTCTGTCACACATTACAACCCTAACCCAATATTCACAAAGAAAGATGCTGAAATAAGAGGATTTTGAACAGTTTTCCATAAAAATGATGGTTAATGATTACCAAAATAGTTGCAAAGTAATCTATTCATAGTTTTATCTAGGGCTGCACGATAATGGAAAAAAAACTGACATTGCAATTTTTTTTTTAACCCTGTGATATATATTGCAATATGAAAAAAAAAAAAAGACACTCAGGAGGATATAATAGCTGTGTGGTGCCGACGTAAATGGTCAAATAAATTATCTGTGTTTCCTCACACTGGGTACAGTTACATGATGTTTTTTAAATCCGATTTATTTTTCCAGAAGAAATTAATTCGGAACTAAAGTATTTTCTCTTCTGTTTACATGGAAATGTTAAACCCGAATAAAGGTTTACATGAGGTATTAATGAGGTAGATAAGTGAGCTAAAGGGTTTGCGCTGCAGTGCTCACGTTTACTTGTTCTGGCAGCCCTTCTGTTAGCTTAGCTTAGCATAGTCACTGCATTTCCATGGTCACACGTAGCCAGTTTTTTAAAGGTATTTTGTTGCATGTTGTAAGTGATTTTCTGAAATCCGATTCTCCCTAATTATTTCTTTAGATCTGCGACTTACTGCACTCATACAATCTTGGGACTGTTGTGTTGACAGAAGTTGGAAAATCTTTTTGTTGGAAGGGATGTATGCGCTAAATTAGCTTTGCTTTACTGTTTTAGCTTTGCATTAGTTTTTATTTCCCAAGATTTTATGACTACAGTAAGTCACATCGCTATGATTTGAGCCTCAATTTGTGATCATATTGACCCCACCGGACTAAAGTAATGATTAGGGAGAACTGAATTTCACAAAATCACTCATAAAATACTATGAATCACCTATAAAAGCCTGGCTACGTCTGACCATAGGAATGAAGCGATTATGCTAAGCTAGGCTAAGCTAAGCTAAGCTAACAGAAGGGCTGTGAGAACATGGCAATAGGTGCACTGCAGTGCAAACTGATTTGCCCACTTATCGAACTCATTAGTGCATGACAAATGAATGAATGAAAAAACAGGTGATGAACTCTTCCTTCAGGGTTTTCCAGGCTGGTAGATCCCATCAGAATAGCCCACTGGAATGGTTTGGTAAGACTAGACTGCACTGCATATTCTTCCGCCAGCGCAGAATGTGTGCATCATCGTGACAGGACAAGACAACGAGCATGTGCAGAATGGAAGGAATAAAGTCCAAACGGAATAAAGGGTTTACATGTCCCAGGAATAATTTAGACCGGAATTAAAAGGGGATTAAACCAGTGACTTTATTCGGGTTTAAATTTAATCCAAACTATTCTTTTTCAACTGGAATAAGGTGTTTACATGGGCATCTTAAATAGGATCTAACCTTTAGTTAGTTTAAACCAGGAATAAAAGTTATCATGTAAACGCACGAATTGTGGCAACAGTTGTAAGGCACGAGAGCACGTGAAGACACAGAACACGTTTCAGTATCATCCTTCTTGTAGCCAAAATAATTCCAGATAACTGACGTTGCTTTCCTTTTTAGCATCGAATCTTCGTTTTAATTGATTTTTCTCTCGTTCGTTGCTAATTTTTCAACATTACAGTTTCATGTGGAATTGATCTGTTGGTGTGGTGATGTGTAATCTGAAGGGGAGATGAGGGTTATTTACATGCGATTCAACCTGGGGGGGGGGGGGGGGGGGGGGGGGCTGCGGTGTGACTATTACGCACACATACATCGTGATGATGATGCTCAAACGATATATTGTGCAGCTCTAGTTTCATCTGTGTTTTGACTAAGAATCAATGGGTTTTCATTCTAATGTATCACAAATTTTAACAGATTTTTCAGAAAAAGGCCAATTTCTGTGCATTTACATCCATAAATAACTGTTTGGTGTCTTCAGCTTTCACTCTGGGCCAAATATCAGCCTTTATGATTGTAATTATACTGTGATAATGACAGATTTTTGACCACATTTCCCAGCTCTAGTTTAGAGTAAAATAGATCGAGATCCTGTTGAGGTTTATTTCACTAAAATGACAGGTTTGCTCTACATTATCCCTTACATATTAGGTCCTGAACTCACTTAATGACCGTCATTCAGTCATAATTATGTTAAACGTCATCAAGACCAATACATAGTGTAACACTCAATAGAAATAGACGTAACTGAACACTAATTGGCAGTTGTTTAATTTCCCACTGATTCAGGTTCATGAGAAAATAAAAAAACAAAGGATAATATCGTTATGTCCAGTTGTCAGAGTTGTTGTCTCAGTACAGACAGACAGACAGACAGACACTCAGTCAGTGCTTATAGGGCTAATAGACAGCGATGGGTGATGAATGTGGAGGCGCTGTGGAGGTGGAGGGCCAGATGAGCGTCTGTCTGCCTCGCCGCTGTTTGAGAGACTGCCTTCAGCGGCTCGGCTGTCATTTCATAACTCACTACATTGATCGGCCTCTCTCTCTGTGCGTGAACGCAGAAAAACAAACAGGACAGAGCAGATAAGAGTCCAGGGGGCTGTTGGGGAGGAGGAGAGCCCAGTGTCCCAAAGGCTAAATAAAGACTGGTGCTCACACATCCATCACAGGTGATGGGCCTGCTCAGATGCATTTAACGGCACGAGAATATGAGCAGTCGGTCAGCACGATGGGCTTTCACCAAACTTTGGTCATGGGAGTTCAAACCCTCAGCTCAGTCATGATACAGTGATGCCGATGGTAATGCATGGCAACACCCCACACCTGAAATATAGACTCACATGGTTTAGTGAATTATTTGTACATGTCAAAGTCATTTTGACTCTTTTTTTAACTTATTGTTTATTTAGATTTTTTTAGATTTTACACAACCCATACATCTTTGTATTTACATTACAATTTCAGATACATTTACAATATACATCTCTCCAAAGACAAATCTTTCTAACAAATATAATGCTGTCAGCAAGTGTCATAATGCCAAAAGACACAGTTGGCTTATAAAACAGTAAATCAGTGTTTTTCAACCTTGGGGTCGGGGCCCCATGTGGGGTCACCTAAAATTCCTAGTAATCGATAAAAATAAAAATAAAAACTTACTAATAAAAATATATGGTGAGTTGAGAGAGACAGTCACAATCCATAAAAGACAACCTGTGAAGTTGAAACTGAAGCACTGTGGTACTGTTTATCTTTCAAATGCTTATTTTGGTCAGTTTCAGATGCTGCAGCTCTTTCATAATTCATAGTTTGAGTTATTGTTTGTTCAGTATTAATTGTCAGCCTTGTAAATACAATCTGGACTGACTGTACATATCCTGACCAAGGGAAATCAAATTCTCACGTTGTGCAGTAATCTACACCTGGCTTTTCTGCCTCTGTCCATAATAATATACATTATATAGACTAAATGTCATCTAAAATTAACGTTTATTTGCGACATAGTTTACGCTGCATCATTGTGATGCAGTGGTGGGACATTTAAGTCACATGACCTGACTTTAGTCATAACTTATTGGACTTGAGACTTGAGTAAAACTGTCAAAACACTCATCTTAACATAGACTTACTCTTCATCTCGATTTGACATTGTCTTGAGGCAGATGACTTCTAATTCTGTTTTATTCTTTCTAATATGAGACATTATAAACCAGCCTCCAACTGAAATAAGAAACAGAAGGAATAAGGAATGTGGCAGATTACTGGAGTGTCACTAACCATTACTGCTCATTTGGGTTATAACGGATCATTTTTCTATGACTTGACTTATCAGTTGTTGGATGTAACATGTGATTTTACTCGTCTCGCTTGGCTTTGAGAAGGGGCTCGACTTGAGACTCAAAGGTCAAGACTCAAAACTTGCTTGCTGCTTGCACTTGTGCGGCCCCCACCTTTGCTGTTACCAGCTGTGGAGGAGGTGGACAGGTGCAAAGGTGGGGGTCTGCAGTGGGAATGCAATATACTTTTGGCCGAACCGAGCCAAGTAGAGTCAAGTAAATCCGATCCCAGCAGTGGAAATGGACATCAGATGGATTCCCATGTCTCTTAGGATTATCTGTTGGTAGCTATTACATGTAAAATTTCAGAACAACTTGACACAATGCTTTAAAGATCGGCAATTGTTGACTTGAACTGAAGGGTAAACAGAATATTTGGTGGCCAAGGTCAAGTCTGCTGTGACCTCATGTGTGTCCATGCTTTCAAATATGATAAACTATAGCTTTATGATGTTGTGATGTTCTTAACATGTGATTGATCTTAGTTAAATAAATGAAAGAAATTGCAGTTTGTTTTAATTCAAACAAACATCCTAAGTACACGCCTGTCATTTGTTACAAACTTGACCAGTGTAAGGTCTGTAAACAGGTTCTGCTTTGTAACTTCAGACAGATCCCCTTCCTCCATTGACACATTGAGCCCCTTTGCATGCACGTCGATACTCCGATCGTTATCCGATTTCTGGAGTTATCAGACTATTCAAGTGATCATGTAAACAGGATAACCTGATAGGCTTTATCCGATAACGGTAGGTATCTGATCATGACAAATCGGATTAACACACCTAGATTTCTCCTCAATACTCCGATGTCTTCACGCATGTATACAGGTTAATCTGATTTTTGCCATGGTCAACAAGACAAGACCAGATGTTTTGAAAATAGCGGGAAGTGTACGTCTTATGTCATAATTTATGTACGTACTCTGAAAGAAATCAAATAACGGACTGAAACAGGTATAGCAGGGTTTTTCGATGATCGCACTTCTGAAGTGCATGTAAACGCGTCGCATCTGATTACGGTAACTATCAGATTACTCCCAGTTATCGGATTTTTATGGTCATGTAGAGGGGCTCATTGACATTGTAGGCAGATACGTCTATGATACTGTGGAGATGCACAACATTCGACCATGAGGTAGTGGAGTGAACAAAATACAGTCAGGGTACAGTTGTATATGTCTCACAGAGATGGATGGGAGTGAAGCAAAGCATTGGAAGGTATGGAAGTGCTTTGTTTTGTGTCTATTAGCAGAAGTAAATCACACTGCAAAAGTCAAAATCTTACCAAGTGTATTTTTCTCTTTTCTAGTTAAAATATCTCGTCACACTTAAAATAAGACATAATCACCTAAAGAGTAACTTTTCAGTGAGATATAAGAACTTATTTTTAGACAATAGATCTTGAAAATCCTATTTCAAGAAATCTTACCAAGATCATTTTCACTTGTTCCATTGGCAGATTTTTTTCTTCTTTATTCAAGATTTTTTTTTTTTTTTCTTAATTCAAGCAAAAAAATCTGCCAATGGAACAAGTGAAAATGATCTTGCTAAGATTTCTTGAAATACGATTTTCAAGATCTGTTGTCTAAAAATAAGTTCTTATATCTCACTGAAACGTTTCTCTTTAGGTGATTATGTCTGATCTTTTAAGCGTGATGAGATATTTTGACTAGAAATGAGAAAAATACACTTGGTAGGATTTACATTTTTGCAGTGCAGTATTTTTTATTAAAGTGCTAATTGTGTGTACAGGGATATATTGAGGAGGTCGACTGTTTTCCCGAGGAAGACCGGGGTATGGGTTTTGGAAAGGGCACCTTCACATGAAAGCATATTTGTTTTTAAGGACACACTGTAAGTCAGCAGCATAAAAATACACCTGAATAAAACAAGTTACTGCTGTCACTTCATATATATGCCATAAAAAGCCTGACAGACGTGTATTCAAGTGCATAGTTATCCAAACCCTCACAGACAGTTATTAAATTCATCACTCAAAGAAGCTGTTTGTGTCCACAAAAACATCATTGGCTGAATACTGAAGGATTATGGGTTTGGTTTTATGACAATGTCTGTGATGGTCGGTCGTCAGGTTCACATTCTAAATATCACTGTGCTAAGAACAGAAAGAAATTCTCATAGATTGTGCATTTAGGAACAGAGAAATGGTAAAATAACTCACTAGTGTAGCTGTAAGTTGGTATGATGTGATAAAAGTATAAAAAACAGATATAATTGTAGAGTTGTACAGCACAGTGGTACAATAGTGAGCACTGTGATCTCACAGTAAGAAGGTCCTGTGCTTGATCCCAGTGAAAATGTTTAGTATTGAATAATTGAAAAATCTGATATTTTGTTAACCCTTAGATGTACGGGTGTCTGGACCCTACACGCTTCCATAAACGGGTCAAAAATGACCGATGTTGAAATCAATGTGTTTTTATGCCACATTTGTCATTTTAAAAACAATCATTTGTATTATATCTTAGTCCACAAAATAATGATTATGGATGCACCGATACCACTTTTTTCCAGACCGAGTACGAGTACTTACATTTGAGTACTTGCCAATACCAAGTACTGATATGAGTACTTAATAATCTCATTCTAGTTCCTTTTGTAAATGTGCTTTATTGTCGTTGTCATTAGTCTGACTGGAACAAAGTGCTGCTACTGACATTTTTATTGTGTTGGAATGAGCGTTTCTCAATTAATCCACCAGGTGGCGCCATTCTTAATTAACCACACTAGACAAATACCACGAAGAAGAGTAAAGGTTTTTGAGAAGAAGAAGAAAGTCAGCAATAACAAACATGGAGACGACAGAGGCAACACTAATGTGATACTAATATCGCAGCGTTTTCGCTAGTAAGGTTTAAAAGCGAAGCTTCAGCAGGTAGAGAAAAGAGAAATGAGCGGTAAGTTTTGTTTTCACTTCCGCTGGCGGTGGTCCTCACCGCTCCATACCCCCGGTCCGGCCCTGGGTAGTTGTCATAAATCTGTCAGTAGTTTTTCTCTAACTCACACAGTCGCTCTTTGAACAGATCCTCTATCTCCACGGTTCCGTTGGTATTCTCCATCAGGGTATGCATCCGCCAGCACTTGGAAAACGGATGGAATGTACGCAGAGGATGGACAGAACGCTCCATCCGTATCTGTCTGTGTCTGTAACGTTACTTGCAGTCAGCGTTACTTTTATCACAGTCATTTAGTTTGAAAAATCTCCACACTCTTCACACTCCACACACATTATTCCTCCTCCTCGTACCTGCTGTGCTGAACTGTGAATGTCACATGACCGTAAGTGGTATCGGTGCATTTGAAATCTTTTACGTGTACGAATACGAGTACACACACTGAGTATCGGAGCCGATGCCCAATACTCATATCGGAATCGGTGCATCCCTAATAATGATTTCATATTTGCAATTTTTTTTTTTTTTTACATTTTTAACAATTAAAAAAATCAATGTTTTTATATATATTTTGAAAATTTGAAAAACAAAGTATGTAATATACTATATATGAGCAATGAAACAATGTCAACATCCATTTTATGAGTAAGTGAGTCCTTTGGTCTTGCTATCGAATGAATGAATGTTGAATGAATCAAAAGGTTCAGATGAAATTCCACTGAAAATGAATGCGGGTGGTTTTCACCTATAGAAGGTTGGGGTAGTGAAACAAAAACTGCAATTTCATAAAAGCTATAAAATCCAAATTTAAAAATTTAACTGGCCAGTGGGACAGTTTATGAGAATTTGGACTCCATACCTTCGTTTCACTAACTCATCAGTCACTTCTGTGCTTTCAGACCTCATCAAGGACTGAAAATCTTTGGTGCCTGTTCACAGTCAGATCACTGATCTCACCTGTCACTGCTTGATTATCTGATCTTTGTTTTATCCTCATTATAAGTCTATACTGTGTACTATTTGCTTTAACTTGGATTAGTCTTTTTTTCCTTACTCTGTTTATCTTCCAACAGCTTCATATTTTTTATTTTCATATAGACTAGGTGTTGTGCTGAGCCATTTGTTGTGAAAATTTTATAAAATTTAATTAAGACAAGCAGGAAAAAAAAAAAAAGTGGCATGATGTTGATAACGTGTTTTTGAGGAAGAACAACTTCTCATTACAAAGATATTGCAAGAAAACCACCTCACTGGGTAATTTTTGACCCATTTATGCATTTAAGGGTTAAATTAGTATAAACTAGTTTTTAGCAACACCTTGTGGCAGTTTGGTCTTGTCAAACAAATTTTGTTGTATGTTGTAAATGTATGTTGTGTTTCATGCTGCCTTTTGGCCAGGACTCCCTTGGAAAAGAGGTTCCTGATCTCAGTGGGATCTTTTTTTTCCTGGTTAAATAAAGGTTAAATAAAAAAAAAGAAAAACTAATCCTGCTTCTCAGACCCGTTCCATTCGGGTACCATCTAGTAAACCAGCTTCACATTTCCTCAAGTTTGGGTGCAAATATTCTAATCAAGTTAACAATGTACAACAGATCCATAATACTGAAACCTGTTATTACACTGTTCTGTTCCAGTTTTTACACTGAATGTATTTATTTGTTGTTGTGTTCAACTGACACCAATTTGCTTTCTCTTTCTTGTACTGCTCTCTAGCTTTTCCTTAAACCTGGTGCATTCCAAGCAAAACTACAAGCCCTGAGTTTACTCAGTGGTTATTGGACATTCGTTTTTCCATTAGTTTCTCTTCTTCTACATTGTTGGTGTCATCTCCATCCCGTAGGATACAACATCCACACAATAGTTCACACTTAAGGTCAAGGAAAGCATTAGTGTTTTTTAGTTCCAGTTAATCCAATGCTCCAGGTCTTTGAACCAATTTATTTGTGTGGGAGATGGTTTAGAATTAGGTTTATGAACTGATGAACCGCTCTGATTCCATGTTGGTGGTAGACGACTGTAAGTCGTCAGTTCAGATCATTCGATTCATATTCAGTGTGGTGTATGCTCTTCTATTTTGTGAAAATAATTTGGAATTAATAGGGAATATGCAATGGCTGTTTGGAGTGAAAAACAGTTTTGTGCTTCATGGTGAGATGTCTGTGTTGTTTTATATTTATATTTCGTAAAGGACAAGGAAGAAAATAACTCAGAAAAAGTCTTTAGCAGCTTCCTTTTTCAGTTTTTGTCTTTCATCTGAATACACACGAGGCACAGAATAAGAACAAATATGGACTGACTGATGAACTGTGTCTCAGTTTTACAACATTACAGCTACATTTTGTGCATTTCCTCTTTGAATACAAGGATGTTATTGAGGTGTAGAGACAGAATGTTATTTTATTCCAATCAACAGTGCAGTTTTTTGCATTTTATTACTTGAGGGTCTGGTTGGAGTGGGTTAAAAGAATGTCAGTTTATTTGCGGGTTGGGTCAAATAATTCCACAAAAGCCTGCGAGCTGAAAAAACCTGCCTCATGCGTCACTACTGTTCGTATCTTGTAATGAGTACGCACAGACCATAAAGTGAAAGTGACATGCTTTACTGATTCCTCTAAGTCTTCTGCTGTTGTGCAGCTCATTTTCCTTTTCCCTACCTTCGGAAACTTGAATTTGAGAGGGTAGGACGTTTGTTTAACTCCCCCCCCCCGAACTGATCCCGTGACTAAATCCGATCCGATCTTCTAAAAAATACCAGATCAGCAGCCGATACAATCTTCAGATCAGATCTGGACATCGCTAATTTCGACCCTGAAAAACGGTAAAGCTGAAAGTGGCCTAAGACTTTTGTGCAGTACTTTATATACCATACCATAATATACTTCAGGAATTCCAGACAACTTGCTGTGTTGTGTGTTTTGTTGTCATATTTATTGTTGAAATTGATCTGATGCAGTGGACAGAACATCAGCACTGACCGAAGACTACTTCCTGGAGTATTTGAAGGACTTGTGGAAGTAAACAGAGCCAATAAATCCTCATTAGAACATGCACACACACACCTGTGGCAAAGTTGATGTGGATGCATACGTGTGTCGAACTGAGTGTGTTTGTGTGAGTGACAGTCAGTCAGGCTGAAGGACAGGATGACTGATGACTAAAGGCCTCCGTCTGGGCAGGTGAGGCTCCCAGCGCTGATAATGAGGCTAAAGAGGAAGAGCTGCCGTTGACGCCGCTCCACAACTCCACCACACACCACGTTTCTTAGGACTTTGTGTTTTCACGCACGCTTCTCGAACTTATTTTGTAGTCAAACTCAGCCTCCCTCAAGGTAAAATATACCACAGACTAAAGAAAGTAGTTTTTCTGCTCATGGTTCTTCCACATCTCAGCGAAACAGAATAAACGCTGAGAAATAAATCACCATAGCTGCGTCTTCTCAATAAGCTGGCCTTCAACTCTGCAACACGGAGGACGATATATGAAGCAGCTTATGAACCCGCACGGAACGACCAAGTATTTCTTCAAGGACAAGTTACTGCAGGTTTATTTTTACACACTAGGGTGTTTTGGAAGAAATATGACAACAGTGTACACTTCTGGTACCGATGTAAGAACGAGAGTGGATGTAGAGACATCTGGGTGGGTCATGAGATAATTAATAAGTTGGTAAATAAGAAAAAAAACCTGTACTCTTTGAAGACTTTTATAACTGTAGTCAAGTCTTTGGGATTTTTTTAAATTATGTGTTCTTTTAGACTGAAGTCACTTAAGAACATAGTTAGATTAGATTTATATGTTTTATTGACCTACAAATACATTATTTAGGGTTTACATGAACTGACACAAACAATTCTGCTGACAAATGCACTAAAACACAATAATGGGAGATTCATTGTGTTTTTAAGTGTCTTGGAAGAGCAACCAGTCTGCAGACAACAAACCTATTGTTACTGATTAACCCAGTGTTTTTCAATGTTAGGGTCGGGACCCCATGTGGGGTCGCCTGGAACTCAAATGGGGTCGCCTGAAATTTCTTGTAATTGATAAAAATAAAAAATAAAACTTACTAATAAAAATATATGGTGAGTTGAGAGAGACAATCCCAATCTATAAAAGACATGACAAACTGTGAAGCTGAAACTGAAGCACTGTGGTACAGTTTTATCTTTCACATGTTCATTGTGGTCAGTTTCAGATGCTGCAGTGCTTTCATAATTCATAGTTTGAGTTATTGTTTGTTCAGTATTAATTGTCAGCCCTGTAAATCCAAGCTGGACCGACTGTACATATCCTGACCAAGGAAAATAAAATTCTCACTTTGTGCAATAATCTACACCTGGCTTTTCTGTCTACGTCCATAATAAAATACATTATATCGACTAAATGTCATCTAAAATTAATGTTTCTTTGCAACATAGTATAGCAAACTATTACATGATCAAAAACAAATTAATCTTAGCAAAAAAAAAAAGCCAAAAAAAAGCCAAAAAAGGTTGAGAATCACTGGATTTTCTTAACATTTTCTGAAATTCAAAATTTAAACTTTAGTGTGCTATTAGAGGACATAACAAGACTTTATTACTTTTGTGAAATTTTTCAAAATGTTTTATTGTCATATAGAAAATCAACGTCGATGGATTTACCATATTTGGTTCTTTGCCCATAAGTGACAAAAAAAAAAATCCAAGAAGTATATATAAAACACTGGAAAAGCACATGTAATGTGAAAGGAACAGGTATTTTAGAATATTAGACCAACTTAAGAGCTGATCCAGACCCCTGTCCACATCCACATTATCCCTTTGAACATCATTCCTTACATTAGTACCATTATTTCATGGTACTGAACAAAGCAGGTACACTCACTGTTCATGCAGAGGTGGACCTTACAGACCCTCTAGACCACATTGGACCTGAGATTGTTGACTCACTGTAACTGTTACTGTCACTGTCTTGTAATGTATGCAGAAATAACCAAAAATAGTCACTTGCCTGTTAAAGGAAACACTTAATCTTTTAATTCATCACAAACGACTGCCAGACCAACGATGTAGATGAAGTTGTACAATTACTTCTCAAATGTATTGGTGTTTAATGGGGATGTAACGATTAGAGATTTTGGTGCTACGATTACCATCAGAAAAATAATTATGGTTTCACGATTACTACGATTATTTTGCGGGGGTTTATGGACCACACCCCCACAAAAGTGAAAGTGAAACTTAATGTGTGTTACTAATTCCTCTATGTCTTCTGCTGTTGTGAAGCATCAGGCTGATTTATGCTGTTTTGCATTGTGATCAAACAGAGCTTGTTTACTTCATCAGTTCACAAGTTAACCCTCCCGAAGCTTGTATGACGGTCTGAACTGGAAAAGAACGGCCTTACTCTACCAAAGCTATGCAGACACATTGTTGTGAATGGGTTGTGCAATGCTAGCCTGAAGCTGCACAGATGACGGTAGCAAATGTGAACTGTATGGAAACGAAAGTGAGCCCACATCGAAAATTTTTTCACAGTCTGAATTTCTGAACCGTCTCTCTCGTGACATTTAAAGCACGATTAATCGTAACAACCCTATTGTTTAATCCTACAGGAGCATGGTATGGTAATAATAAAGAGTATATTATTATAGTAATTTGTACTTAAGTAAATATCTAGTTGTTAATTTGGTCAAAACAATGACAAATTTTGCTATTTTTCACCACGGACATACAGTTTTTACCAGATTCAAGGATTACCCACTAGTTTGTCCTTTGTTAAATGTCAAAAAGTCAAGTGAAATGATATTGCACAAAACTTTTTTGTTGCTTCCATCTAATGAAAATCTGAACAGGGCAGGTTCATTACACAGAGCAATAACAGACATGAGCTAAAGGGAGTATGATGCCATCATTTTCCAATCTCTGCAGTTTCCCTGAAAACACAGATACACAAAGAAAATCAACACTTTGGAAAGAGTTTTTAAAAATATCAGTTTTCGCGAACTAAAACTGTTTATGAGTGGACGAGAGGAATGAAAAACACAAAAAAATAACAAAAAAAAAAGTCCATTTTCAGAATATCTGCATTAGTGTGAATGGGGTATTAACGTGGTGCCACATATTGATAAGATGTTGTTAATTATATTCTTGTATTATAACCAAAGTCCACTATAATGTTAACATCAGCAGAATTATTCACTTTTATCATTTGAGGTTGTGTAGCTGTTAACATAAGCTCGGATTAAAGTTCAGGTTATTATCTCAAAAACAGAAAAAACTCAAGAAAAACTGACTTTTTTCAGTAACATCTATCATTAACTGAACATAAACCAAGTGTCTTTATCAACTGTCATTGATCCTAATCCATATGTTTTACTGGTAAATCAATGTTGTAGAAGATCTGTTTCCATGGTAACTACGGAGCCTCTGAATGTCCACGAAAAGACGACAAACTGCATTTAACACCAATTATTTACATGTAGATCAACAGGTATTAAATATTTTAGATCAGTAGATGCTTTTGGTCGATGGTGGATGTTTGAATCTCAATGGGTTAACCTCCTAAGACCCAGGAAATGTCAGCAAAGTACAAGCTTTTTTTGTTTTTTTAAATAAGTGCCTATATTGGAAACATCATGATACAACAGTTTTTTTCAGATGCAGTTTTTAAAATTTTTATGGAATGTCCTTTGTGGTGGACAGTTTTTTTTTCTTTCTTTTTTTTTTTTTTGTATAAAGTTGCAAAACTCTTGTCCACGAATGTGGACAGTGGGTCTTAGGAGGTTAAAGTTAAAAGGAATCCAAACAAGTCCACATGACTTCAGCCTCGTAATCAAACTTGTGTTCAGCTAAACAACAGCACAAACTGAAACCCACTTACATTTTACAGGCCTCTCCATGTATTATGTGAACTTCACTCAAGGTCTGCGTCTAATAACCTCATACTGCAGATTACTTTTGTCTCACACTTATCTTACTCTTGTGTCTCTCATTGATATGCATGTAAATGGAAATTAGGCTGATCCTGGAACCTGCACCACATACAACACTAAAATCTATTACAGGGATGTGATGTGTTTATGCTAATTTAGTGTCATCTGAGCGTGGAGGGCTACAGAGGAGGCTCGCTGACGTAGAGGCACTGCCTCGTGGAGGCAGCGAAGCGTGGACCGACTCCTCCACACACACTCACACATGCATCCCATCCCCTTTATTTTGCCTGGGCCCTCCTGGGACTGGAAGTGATGATGATCTGCAGTAATTGAGGAAGACGTGTGTTGAATGCGGTAGGAGTAGAGGAGGTACCGGAGGGCGGAGGGAAAGTGTAAACTGCTGATGCAGATTCTGTAGCGAGTCGCCTCTCGGTACCTGGAACTGACAGCCGCTCAGTCTCCTGAGGGTTTGATGGACACTGAAATCTTAAAATGTAGGGTTTTTTGTTTTTCTCCCAATCGGCCTCCAGCGATTTAAGACAAGAAAAGAAAACATTGCAGGAGTAATGGTTTAAGTTGTCCCTGCAGAGTTGAAACCACTGACGTTGCTCTGAAGCCTTCCCAACAATGTAACACAGCTGTAGAAGTGCCATTTTTTCTGGTGTTGATGTTTATGTGTGAGTGTGTGTGCATTGTATTTTCAGGGTAATGTGTTTTATATGCTAATTTTGTTAATGTGTAGAAGCTGCTGCAGCCCGTTCTCATTAGCTTATCATTAGGGTCTTTTATAGAAACACATAGTGACTGTACTGCAGCACCCAGATGCCTCAGACTGAATGGTTTCCAGGGCCCTTCCTCACTCCAGGTCTGCACACGGACCAACTAACTGGTAGAAGCAGGAACAAAGGGTCAACAAATAAGGCCCCGGTTGAGATTTAACCCTGTTTTCCTTAAAGCTGCATATGACTTTCATCACCAATTTTTCATCAAATCTGTAAAACCCGAGTCATAGCCTAAGTATCACGAATCCATTAGTCTTTCTGTGATTGCGCACTTGAATCTCTTCCCCCACAGTGAACAATTTCAAAGTATACTCCACCACAAACACTGTGTTCACAAACAGAGCCGGTTGGTCACTCGGGCATTTTCGGAAATTTGTGGCGACGTGCACTGTAGGAAGCGGAGTTCCACGCACCTGCTTTCACTTGGTCAACATGTTTGTTGTTGCTGCTATTGCTACTGCGGTGAACTTCGCCAATTTTGAAAAGGAATTACCAATTTGTTAGACATGTTTGGGTTATATTATGTTTTTGTTTGTTTAGAAATAATATTTGAGCATTGAGACCCGATGTATCAAATATGATACAAAACTGAAACTCATACATGGAAATTGATATTTGAAAAAACATGTTTTGGTTGTTCAGAAGGACCAATAAAGGCTCCAGTTTCAGAGAACTGGAATTTTCTGTCAGTGATTTAATGGTTCAGGCTTTACAGGGTTAAAGTGTCAATATATTTTCTTCTTGGAACTTGTTGTTATAAATTTGTTTTTATTTAGTTACTGTCTCGTTTTCTTTGGGTCATAAATCACTCATCGTAATCATCAGGGAAATTACTGTGGTTGTAAATCACCACGTATTGTTTTTATGTGTTTTCCATCTGTGATTTGGTCTAATACTGGTTCATTCATCTGTTACAAGACAAAACTGCTGTATCATGCCATTCAAAACTGACAGCGCTGTTACTTATGTAACATTTCTTTTCGTGTTTAAGTTCTCGTGGGGTCTAATCATACTTTGGGTGCGTCCCTCCACACAAAACATGGGCTGTTTTGTGTGTTTTTGTCATTAAAACTTGGTTGTATTAGTGGGCGTTGTGTGGTGCGTATTGTGGGGTAGAACATGGAAAGGCGGTGGGAGGGCAGCAGTAATCCTGAAGCATCCCTGACGATAACGGCGAGGTGTGACTCGGCTCCCTCTCATATCCTCTTTTCCTTCAAGTGAGGCAGTGTCCCGTGAAATTGGGCTTTAAATTACGAGGCCGGTGTACATGTATATATATTTATTTATATATATATTTAGACGCTGTGTGAGGGTTTTTTTAAAACGACCTGTTCGCCAACCGGACCGCGGCCGTCAGCAGACCATCCTCTGGTCCTGACTTTGGTTTGAGGCCAGTTTACTGTCGGTAAACAATATTAGAGGCATCTCTTTATCGCCTCGCTGAGGATGAGTCCGTTCTATCAGCTTCATCATGATCAGAGATGGTGACGATTTGGAGGAGTGTTATAAATCAGGGGCTGTTTCCCCTGTTTGTCGTTTGCCCCTCCCTCCAATGAACGCTAGTCTTTATTTGAATAATAAGGCTCTTATCTCAGTGAATTACTATTCAGTTGGCCACAGCATTCTTTCTATATCGCTGTGTCTCAGTCTGCTCTTCATCATACACTAAAAAAGCATTGTTACCCCCTCCCCCATTCACAGTCTGCCCGTCCAGTCTTTATCTCCTGTCCTGGCCCTCACCTCTCCTTGTCCCTCCAAACACAAAGTAGAGATGTTTAGTCCTGAAAACACGACTTGGCCCTTTTTCTTAGTATCTTTCCCATCGTATTGATGAGTTCACAGCACAGTTTTCATCTGTTGTGTCATGGTACAGATCAGTGGATCTTTGTTTGCTGAGTGCAGTGGTTCAATACGCTAGTAGCGAACAAATGGGCTTTGAAGAATAAAACCAAAGGGAAGCTCATTTACAATCAAGAAGCTACATTTGTTTGCAGAATTTTTACCAAAACTCACAGTAACGGCACGTGGAAACGAGGTGTTTATTAGGACAGTTGCATATTTTCCTGAGTTTTATTTTAGAAGAAAACTGCATAGATTTTAGATTTGATTGACCCTTTAACCCTTTATAAGGCACTCAAAGAAAGACTCTATACTTTTCATTTTACAAATTCATTCCGCGGGCCAGATTGGAACCTTTGGTGGGCCGGTTTTAGCCCGCAGTCCACATGTTTGACACCCCTGACCCTAAGGATAACGCCTTTCCTAAACTTTTTTCAACTTTTTTTTGTTAATCTATGGCTATGATTTTAAATGTTCTAATTTTAAACTTTTGAAATGTTTTTATCTCAAATCAGCGTAAACAGGACATTTTACAGCTGTAGCCATAATGTGTCCCCATATTTTTGTCCATGTAGTTCATAAACATCAATATTACAATATTACTTAATCCTAAGTGAGATGTGAATGAAATAGATAGTTGTGTTAGAAAATGATTTAAAAAATTATAATTTTTTTTTTTTTAGAAATTTAGAGGTAGAACATTTAAAATCATAATCCTGAAAAAAACAAAAACAAAAAAGAAATCAATGTTCAGAGAAATTAAGTAAAAACCATCTCTGAAGCATTTTGGAAGCAAAGATAACAATTTAAACAAAACTAACCAATGCAATAGTATTTATCCCAATATAAAACTATATTATACCATTACTCATTATTGTTTTATATCCCAGACCCCTGTTAGAAAAGAAACACCTGAATTAAATGTGTTCGCATACTTTAGTCAATATAGTTTATAAACATGAATATTTCCTTAAAGTTTAATGGGAGATTTTTCTTCCTAAGTGAGATGTGAAGAAAGTGGATGGTTAGTTGTTGTAGAAAATTATTATTTACAGTCAGGGCGTGAAAAATATTTTAGAAATTTAGAGGTGGAACATTTAAAATTATAGTCCTGGATTAAAAAAAAAAAAAAAAAAAAACAGAACCAATGTTGAAAGAAATTTAAAAACCCTCTCTGAAACATTTCGGCAGTCAAGATAACAATTAAAGTAAAACTAACCAATGTAATGATATTTATCACCATACAAAACTATCTTATGACATTTGTCATTATTGTTTTGTATCCCAAACCCCTGTTAGAAAAGAAACACCTGAATTCAATGCGTCCACATACTTTTGTCTGTATAGTTTATGAACATCAATATTTCCTTAAAGTTTAATAGGTTTTTCTTCCTAAGTGAGATGTGAAGAAAGTGGATGGTTAGATGTAGTAGAAAAATATTCTTTACAGTCAGAGCATGAAAAATATTTTAGAAATTTAGAGGTAGAACATTTAAAATAATATTCATGGATTAAAAAACAACAAAAAACAGAACCAATGTTGAGAGAAATTAAGTAAAAGCCATCTCTGAGGCATTCTGGAAGCGAACATAACAAAACAGAACTAACCAATGTAGTATTTATCACAGTATAAAACTATATTTTGCCATTAGTCGTTATTGTTTTGTATCCCAGACCCCTATTAAAAAAGAAACACCTGAATTCAACGTGTCCCAATACTTTTGTCCATCTCTTGTTCATCCACACTGATCTCACTCAGCAAATCAAACTTCACTTTCAAATCTCAGCCTTTGGAAACTGGTTCCCTGATGTGGTAATACAGATTTTATGCCATCACAGGTGTGTGGTTATTGAGTGTTTTACAACAGCTTCAAACACGAATCAGCCAATCAGAATCAAGAACCGGAACTATCACTCTTTATTAACGTCATTTGTGGAACTAATAATGAACAACCTGCAGAAGAATGAGTTTCATTATCGTGCTGAGGTGAAAGAGGAGCAGATCGGTGCATGTTTGATCCCTGATGGGGGGTTCTGGTTCCTGAAGGAGCCACTCGGTGCCGTCTCATCCTTTAAAAGGGCCGACGTGGGTCATTAGTTCCAGCGAAACACCCGTGATGCTCCTCCGCCTCCTTCATCCCATACGGAGACCTGCCCTCCCATATGTCTGAACACGCTCAGGTTGTTGTGCTGTGTACAAATAACACATTGACGCCACTCGGCCTCGTCCAATTGGCTGATCCGCCGGTTGGAGCGGACGCAGGTAGAAAAACCCATTTGTCAGCAGAATCTGCCACTCAGGTCGAAGCCAACAAGATGTGGACAAAACTCAATTTCAGCATTAATGGAATAATACCACGGTTAATGTGCCGTCCACCGGAGCAGAACACCAGGTCAGCTCAGGGTCAAAGCCATGGATTCTGGGTAACGGAGCACGCAGGCGCATCACTCCATTCGCAGTCACTGTTAATTCATATTTTCTCCGCAGCGGTGGAGTAAAAATAACTGAATAATCTGTGGGTTTCTACATAAAGGGAGCTGACACTGCATGAGAATAAACACTTTTGTTCACAGCGCCGTTGTAATGTTTAACGTTTATTTTCTGTCTTCCAGGGTTATTTCCTGCTCTTTGAGTCGATGTTGGACTCCGTTCTCTACGCCAGAGACCTGTACCTGGCTGATGGTGGTTCAGGTAAGTTCTTCATATGGAATGAAGCCCTTATGACAGGGGTGTCAAACACGTGGCCCGTGGGCTAAAACCAGCCTGGCGATGGTTCAAATCCGGTCCATGGGATGATTTGCAAAGTGCAAAAATTACACAGAAGATATTAAAAGTCAAGGGTGTTGAATTCACGTTAGTTCAGGTGCCACATACAGACCAATTGTGATCTTCAGAAAAATAAGCATAATAACCTATAAATAATTGCAGGTTTGACCAGTCCATAACACCTTAAAGTCCTCTGGCGGTGTTTCATGGCCCAGGCAAGCCTCTTTTTCTTATTCTGAAGTCTCAGCAGTGGCTTTCTTGCTGCAACTCGACCCGTCAAACCTGCAACTGGAAGTCTTCTCTTTACAGTTGAAACTGAGACTTGCTTACTACGACCACTGTTGAGCTGTGCTTGAAGCTGTTGTCCTGTGAGTCTCCTATCACTCCAGCTGTCGACTGTCATAAACTTGTCTTCTGATTCTGTTGTGGCTTTGGCTCTGCCAGACCTCTTCCTGTCAGCATTTCCCCCAGTTTCTGAGTGCCTTTGGATGGTGAAGGAAACTGGACTTACTGACACCTTGACTTTCTTGGCAATTTTTCTGTAGGACAGACCTACATTTTTAAGTGTTCTGATGGTCTGTCTCTCTTCTATCGTTAATTGCCTTTTCCTCGTCATTTTTATAGTAACACACTACTTTCTGCAGTACAATACTGTTCAAATAATGCTCACAAGGGTATGGTACCAAAGTGTGTTCCAACACTACTTTTATGCAGACACATGGGGTTGGAAGGAATTCACAAATGTTGGGACACCTGTAGGAATTGGTAGCACCAACTTTCGAGGCTTGGTCAACCTCCATTGCTGCAGAACTGCTTTAAGTTGTTCACCCATTTTTTGTTCTCTGAAAAAGGGCTTTTTGTATAATTCTGAAATGTACATTATTTTTCAGTTTTGTTTAACCTTACTTTTTTTTTTTTTTTACCCCTGGCAGTTCACCGCTTACCTTTGTACCATTTCAAGCTGTTCATTGGACTTGAACTGCTTGAATTTTAATCCAAAACTGGAAAAATTGGGGTGTTCTAAAACTTTTGACCAGTAGTGTATATAAATGTGAAAATACCTAAACACAGATGAGTACAAGACAGGTGTGAAAATACAAAATCTTACAATTAATTACATATCAGACATAGTAAGTAAAAGACAAAAATACATATCGCATTCAGATATATTAAAAGAAATAGACCAGAGATAGGACTAAAAATTTCTACTGTTCTGATGTGTGTTTTTCTCGTTTTTGTAACTTTTATGTTTTTGTCTCCATTCTAAGTTCTGTTAGTCTTTTGCCTCTCCAGTGTTAAAGTAAAACCCAATTCCAGGTTCCTTTTTTCATGGCTTTTCCAAAATTCAATTTCCTTAAGCTATAAAGACCCAAAGATCCACCGGCGACCAAAGACATCTACTGATATAAAATATGTTAACATGTGTTGATCCACTAATCCTATCGGTACATGTAAATAATTGGTGTAAAATACAGTTTGTCGTCTTTTCACAATCACCCGATATGACCCATTTAGATGTTTAGAGGCTCTGTCGTTACAGTTGAAACACTGTCATCTTCTACAACATAGAATCAGCAGTAAAACCCATGGAGTTAGATAAACAACAGTGGATGGAAACACTTGTTTTATGTTCAATTAATGACATATTTTACTGAAAAAGTCACTTTTTCTTGGGTTTTCTCTGTTTTCGATATAATAACCTTCAGCTTTAGTCGGAGCTTATATTAACAGCTACATGAACAGTAAATTAAATATGTGAAAATACCTGATTTTCACTGAAGAAACACAAAATACACAGGATAATATTATAAGAAATGGTGATCAATCACTTAAGAAAAGTCAAATACAGAGGATTCAGTTAATGATATCTTTGCTGAAGAAATTTTCTTCAGTTTTCTCTGTTTTAATATAATAACTTTTGAATTTACTGACTTTTTATGACCACCTAATTTAAGTACAGGGAATTAAATATGATTTACAGTGGAAAATATATAGGTTAATATAATAATGAATGATGAGAAATTACTTAACTAAAAGTTAAATAGAGAGAACAATAAATTTGGAAACTGCCGTAAAAGTAGCACTGGGTCTTTATGGGTTAATTTTAATGCAATAAGTTTTTACATAATCTTGAAAAGGTAAAAAGCAAAGGATCCATCCGTTTATAATTTTCATGTTTGTGTGTCATTGTTGGTTCTAGGGCTAAATGTGGATTATAGTTTTACCAGTGATGGACAGGGTTATTTGATTGGTTATTGAGGTTCGGGGCTGAGGGTCGTATTATGTCAATGAGCGTCTTCACACCGTTTCAGAGACAGGACTGTGTACGTGGACTATTGTGTGTTCTTCATCTCTTGGGTCAGCCCATCTCTGCCGCCTCTGACCAGATTTAACGACTTGTGCCAAATGTGACCTAGCTAAAGGATGGTTCCACCACACTGACTTTAGTGGCTCCTTGGGGCCCGAGGGGACGTGAGGGAGAGGTCGCGCACATATACACCTGGGCTGACAGCCTCTATAGAGATGGATCAGTTAGCGAGGGTTTGGGGGGGGGGGGGGGTCGGATGTGGAGGGTTTGACCTGAGCCAAACACAAAGTGACAGGTCAGAGGACGCCGTATGGTTCATGATGAGCCTTTAACCCTGACGCTGCCGACTCGAATTGAATCACCGAGTCAGCTGCTGCGAGTTAAAAGATGATCTGGAAAAAAAAAACTGCCTCCAGAGCACTGACCTAATGTTTGTGTGATGACTTTGTTTTACTATCTAAAACACTCCCAGGACACATGAAAAACACCTGCAGGCTGTTTTCTCTGTGCTAAACCTTCATCAAACATTACAGTTATCCAGTTGGTATTACTCTCAGATATCCATGTAACTCTGACATCACTATTAACCATGATACACTGTCCCCAAAATGACTCAATGATACAAACACAAACCATGACACATGATACAGTTTACTATAGTGAGTGCTTTTTATGCTTCCTTTAGTGCCACCCCACACACATTCCACAGTGGAAAAGGTGACTGTGTCCCTTCTCTCTATAACTGGACATAAATATTTATTCACTGACTCTCTTGTCCTTCCCTTGCCTCATCATTGAGCTCTTTTTGCGGACTGTGTATAACAGATAATACACCATAAATAGAATATGTAATAAAACCGTTTTCATGCATCAAATACCGTCGGTGTCGGAGGAATTAACTACAGTAACCTTAAACTCTAGGGAATGCCAAAATGGTTCAATAGCACCCTCTAGAAAAAGTTCAGAAATGCAGCCCCCTCCTGAGGTTTTAAACTTTGTATTATTAGGCTCATGTATCGAATCCAAATGGACCAAAATAAAACCACTGGAGCCAAATCCTAAACACCTAAGGACCTTTTTTGCTTGTTTTGAAGGTGCAATGTTGTCTTGTTTATGTATATTCAGCCATTGTACTGTACAGATTTAACACAACTTAAATTCAGTGTCACCTTAAAGCTGCATATGACTTTTGTTCCCAATTTTTCATCAAATCTGTAAAACCCCAGTCATATCCTAAGTATCACAAATCTGTAAGTTTTTCGGTGATTACTCACATGAATCTCTTCTCTCATGGTGAACAATTTCAGTGTGTACTCCACCTAAACAATCCATTTGTCTACAAACAGAGCCGGTAGGTCACTTGGGCATTTTTGGAAATTTGTCGCGACATGCATTGTGGGAAGTGGAGTTCCACGCAGCCTCATTATGGCCACAGCAACAACAAACATGGAAATGGCTTTGTTGCCTCTTGCTAATGCAGATTCAGATTTCTTTATTGTCATTCAGACATTACATCAGAGATGCACTGCAGAATGAAATTACGATGCATTTTAGCCATGATAAAAACAATTAGATAAAAACACTATAAGAATAAAAGATTTAAATATATATATATATATATATATATATATGTGCCAGAAAACACATGTGCAGGAACTCTGAGAAGAAAAGAGAACAAATTTTTTATTTATTTTTTTTACTATATTGCCATGCAGCTTCTGTCAATTTCAGTGTTTTGCCAAAAAAAGGCTCTGTAGGGCCCTCTGCAAGATTAGAAATAAAATAATAATTACAAAAATTTTCAAATGAGATTTAGCTTAGACATATAAAATTTGATAAACTCATATTTCAAGGCTAGACTTATAATAAAGGACTCCTAGACCTGCACTAGGAGAAACGTATGCAGCTCTTTCCTCTTGGTCCAAATCAAAAGGCCTATTATAAATATACATAACCTCAATATTGTTTTCAAGCAGTTGTTAAAAAGTGAAGAAGCTTTTCCTGGTCTCTGCATCGAGCCACAGAGAAAATTAATTCTTCATTTCATTAAGGCTTTCACTTGGTAAAATAAAGGAAATTTTAACAAAAGAGTCACTTTCACTGACTAAATTTTAAGAAACCTCCACCTGTCTGAAAATATTCAAGTCTGTGTTACTGCATAGATTTTGTAAATGGGGTGGAACTCTCATTTTCTCTCATACCATGTGAATTACAGTTTGCTGAAAGAAAATTATGGAATTTTTGCCCAATGATGTCAAGAAAACTGTCCAATACTGTAGCTTTAACTATGCATCATCTGAAATGAGGCTGGACCTGATGATGACGAGCCCTGACGCACAAGGAGCGACCTTCTGATGGGTATTACTTAGTTTTACGCATAAAGACCCAAACATCCACTGGCAACCAAAATCATCTGCTGATGTAAAATGTTTAATAACTGCTAATCCACTAATCCTATCAATACATGTAAATAATTGGTGTAAAATACAGTTTGTCATCTTTTCATGGTCATCAGATATGACCCATTTGGACATTCAGAGACTCTTTAGTTACCGTGGAAACACTGTCATCTTCTACAACATTGATTCACCAGTAAAACCCATGGAGTTGGATCCATGACAGTGGATGGAGACACTTGTTTTATGTTCAGTTAATGATATATTTGCTGGGAAAATCACTTTTTCTTCAGTTTTCTCTTTTCCTGAAATAACAACCCTCAACTCTAATGAAAGTTTTAATGAACATCAACATGATTAGTAAATTAAATATAGGAAAATACTTGATTTTCATTGAAAAAATGCAAAATATAGAGGATAATATTAGAATAAACAGTGATAAATCACTTAAAAAATGTGAAATCTAGAGAGAAATGTATTTAGGAACTACCACAAAAGTAGCACTAGGTCTTTATGGGTTAATTCTAACTAAATTTACCCAGAGTAGTGGAAGTATGTGGAAATCTGTTAAGTCACCATGAATTTCTCAAAAACCACAAAAGAAGAACCCTTCATGTGAAATTTTGCAGCCCGACTGAGTCTGTTTGAGTGATTGTGTTGTGTTAGAATGATCAACGTGAGCTCCTGAGTTGATTTTAATTCGGAGTGTGTGTGCTCACGTCTGTGCTGAGTTATCGGTGGAGCCCTGCAGCACTGCTACCCTATGTGTGTTTAAGCTACATTAGAAGCACGTTACAGCAGCTCCCTCATTCTCCGCACTACATTAACCTCCCCTTCATCCTTAAATGTGTCCCTGCCTGCCTGGCACAGCACTGTGTCCAGGGAAAAGGGATCTGTTTTGTCCCATGCCCCCCCACCCCCTTCTCACACACACAGTCTTTCCCACTTTCACTGCCGACCAATGGGGGCGTCGGGGAGAAAAAGGGGGGGGTATTTGACAAACGGGCTGTGAGCAGCGAGTCGAGAAGGACGCAGATGTCAAAGCCATGAATCTGGGGAGGCCCGTCTAACCCCCACCTCCCCACCCCCTTTTCTTCCTCTTCGTCTTCCTCCATCTCCATCCACACGGCTGCAGCCCCCCCCTCCTTCACCTATTCCTACATCCGACTCCTTTCCTTTTTCAGGGCGTCTGTCGGATTCCGCCCAATCAGCAGCCCCCTCTGCCTTCCCCCTCTCACCTGGCCCTCAGAATGACTCGATTGGTTCAGTAATCAGAGAGGAGTGTGACAAATCTGCAGTGTGTGTGAGGGCGTCATTAGGTATGGTGACACTCACAGGGTCACAGGCAGGTTCCAGCCAATAACGAAAGGCCGTGAGTCGCCCATCACCGAGCTGTCGCCATCCATTCACACGCTTTATGGGCCGACGTGTCGAAGGTTACGTGAGACAAAGCACTAACGCTCATTCAGGCGGAAGAAATTAAAATGTGCATATCGTGGTTAAAAAACAATGGCTGTTTCTGTGCTTGAAGGGATGACTTCTTCAGGTGGCTCCAGAGGTTTGCTTCGTAACATTATGATACTTCTGCAGTAAATGAACTCAACGTGTTCTCATCTAATTTCCAGCTGGATACCTGACACACACTGCACACAGCGATCCACCAATCACAATCGTTCTTAATCAGTTTGCCGAAGCAGACCACGCCTCTGCACATGGAGTGAGTCACTGGTAACAACATTGAAAAATGAGCTCCGAACAAGAGAAAATCAAAACAAAGACTCGGTGCCAAAAAGAAAAGCAACATCAGTTCTCTGGAATTATTTCGGCTACAAGAAGGATGATATTGATATCGGTGTCCACAGTGCCTTGCACCTGTAGCCACAGTGAGTGGTAACACTACTCATTTACGATATACAACACTTACATCGCCACACAGCTATTATACAGGGTGGGGAAGCAAAATTTACAATATTTTGAGGCAGGGATTGAAAGACAGTGTATGACCAATTAGTTTATTGAAAGTCATGAGAATTTATTTGCCACAAGAAAATTGACATAATAGAAAATGTTTTGATTCTATGTGTCCTCCTTCTTTCTCAATAACTGCCTTCACACGCTTCCTGAAACTTGCGCAAGTGTTCCTCAAATATTCGA
The DNA here is from genome assembly GCF_902148855.1 of Sphaeramia orbicularis. Taxonomy (NCBI): domain Eukaryota; kingdom Metazoa; phylum Chordata; class Actinopteri; order Kurtiformes; family Apogonidae; genus Sphaeramia; species Sphaeramia orbicularis. Next base: position 23,336,559 of record NC_043959.1, on the reverse strand, counting down.
TGTGACAACTTCTCCCATTCTTCTTTAATAGTATCTTCCAGACTTTCTCGTAATAGTTTTGCTCATAGTCATTCTCTTCTTTACATTCTAAACAGTCTTTATGGACACGCCAACTATTTTTGAAATCTCCTTTGGTGTGACGAGTGCATTCAGCAAATCACACACTCTTTGACGTTTGCTTTCCTGATTACTCATATGGGCAAAAGTTTCTGAAAAGGTATGGATAATAGTGTTAGGTATGATTATGACATCAATATATGTTTGGTTTCAAAACAATTGACGTAGTGCCTGCTGAGAAAAAACAACTTAATGTTCATTGTAAATTTTGCTTCCCCACCCTGTGTATCCTCCAGAGTATTTTTTCGTATCGCAGTGTATATTGCAGGGTTAAAAAATATTGCAATGTCAGTTTTTTCCAATATCATGCAGCCCCAACTTCCATTATGTTCCACTCTTAAACCCTCCTGGTGTATGTTGTCATTGTGGTTTCCTGTGATACACACTTATTTTTCCATATTACAGGTAAAAATTGATCTATGCACCTTTATTGTAAGTGGAAAAACCTGCACAATCATCAGGTGGGCATGTTCACAATTCATTGCATTTGTAATTATTTAAATCACACATAGTAAATAGCACATTGTTAGTAGATAAACTATAGAACTGACCACTCCTGACAGCATGTTTTTTTTGGTGAAGATTGCACTCTTGCCAATTTACCCAGTTCAGGTAAATCTGAAATTACTTGCTTTATTACATTTAAGGAGTTAACTTTACTTTTTGTTTGTCACTAGATATGGCCATTGTGCATAAATATTTTTCCACGGAGACCAAAGTGCAGTAATTGACTTATATGTGTCTTCATGAGTGTATTGTAATCTGTGGTTTGGCCGTAGGCCTGCATGTTTTCTAATGTGACTTCACAGCAGGGACACCGGCCGCTGGGAGCATCTCAGCTTTGGCCTAATCACCAAGAATATTAACAGAGAACTCCATTCAGATATGAAAATACTCTGAAAAGACATTAAGGCTCATGTTTAATGCTCATTTGAGAGCATGGATAATGCTCATTCAACAGATAGTGTTATGTAATATGAGGAGTGACAATGAGCTTTGTCTCAAACTAAACACCCTTTGCAGTTTTGGCTGAACAATAATAACAATAATAATAATAATGATAATGATAATGATGATGATGATAATAATAATAATAATAATAATAATAATAATAATAATAATAATAATATTAAACAATGACCAACCAGCTCTTTCAGTCGTCTTTGGAAACAGGTTCAATCAGCTCAAATTCTTTAACCTAAAAGTCTCCAAAGGCCACTCCAGCGTCTCCTCTGCCTCCATTGAAGAATCTTCATTAGGTGTGATAATATTTTCATTCCCTTTTTTGATGCAGTTACCAGCAAAGTGGGAGCTCAGAGCCACGTTATTATCAGGGCTGTGCAACGTTCATTAGCAGACCTACCTGAGGTAATAAAGAGGCTAATGGACAAAGAGACTGTTAGTGATTGTTTTCTTCTTTAGAACAAAGAAATGAGTAAACAGGGCTGTTAATTTGATTTGAGATTGAGACACTCTGTACTCTTGGTTTTAGTAAAGTGCCTCAGATTGTTCCATTCTGAATTAAAAACAAAAAATTCTGCTCGATAAGGAGTCATTGCTAATGGGGACTTTTCGGAAAATATTGCTGCAGTAGCACATGTCGGTCCATTCGTTTATTCTGAACTTAGACACACCTGTGCCGAAAAATACTTTATGTCCCAACATTTGATCATACCTTTCTATTTCTGTATCAGTTAATGCATAGATGCATCACAAAGTAAAGAACCACAGCATTTTCAATACAACTCTAAAGCAATTATAAAAACATGCAATAAGATTTAATTAAGAATACTTTGACATCTATGCTGTTTCATCTGCAGTGTTGGACCTTTTTAGTTTCCACCAGAATTGCAGATGTGAAACCTCCAGAACTAGCTTATGCTACATTTTGATATTACATTTCAACTCAATAAAAATCATCAGAATGATCAGTCACAACTATGGTTGAAAACATGGGGCTGATCTTTTGTCTCTGTTTTTTCTGTTATTTGGCCCGTTATCAGCCCATGTCGAATCATCCTGTGAAGATATCAACCAACGTCCATTATGAAACTAGAAGCGCTTTTAGAGCGCAGACCTCCACCAAGGCAGATCAGTGGGCCCCCGTGGTCCCCCCACCCCCGATCACCACCAAAATTTAATAATTTGTTCCTTGTGCCAGTATCAACATTTCCTGAAATTTTCATCCAAATCTGTCCATAACTTTTTGAGTTATCTTGCACACAAACAGACAGACAGACAAACCAATGCCGACAAAAACGTAACCTCCTTGGCAGAGGTAACTATGTATCTGTGTGCATGTGTAAAGCTGGTGTTAAATGGAGTTTAATGGGTATATGATCATTGTTTTTAGTATACACTTCTGATCAAAATTTTAAGACCAGTTGAAAAATTACAAGAATTTACATTTTGTACTGTTGGATCTTAACCCTTTCATGCACGAATTATGACAACCATAGTCAAGATTTTTTTCTTTCTTCTTGTTTTTATGAAAAAAAAGCAATTGAGTTTTTTTTAATGAAGTTACAAAAATGTCCATGCGTTTAATTTTTGAAGTAAAGAAACATGTTTAAAACCCAATATCAGAAAGTGAGATAAAAACAAATGAAAAGATTTTAATCCTACTAATCTGATGTTTTCTCACATTTTAACATATTCTACTGCTAGTTATTACTCACTTCATGGAGGTAATATGCAAAAAAAAAAAAAAAGTCTAACAAATAATTAATTTACATTAAAACATGTTACTGCAGATCAGGTTTATCAAGAACAGCAAAGTTACAGTTATGGGATGAATTGCAGTTTATGGGATGATGTATAAGCGTCCACTGTGTTGGCTGATATGAACTAAAATAACAAAACTCATGAATATACAAGAGAACAGCTGTAGAACAGCTGTCCACTGTAGTGACCACTATGGATGAAAGGGTTAAGAAGATTCTAAGTAGAGTTTCAAAATGCAGAAAGAAGAAATGGGAATGAGGCATCAGGAGGTCATGACCGTGTGAATATGTGAGAGAAAAGGACATTGAATCCACATTTTTGCACAGATTTTGGCTTTTAAAGGCTGTGGTCTTAAACTTTTGACCGGCTGATGAACAGCCTATTTCAGTTTAATTGTTATTTTCAATAAATTGCTTACACACATTTTTTTTGTTTCACTCCCATTTCTTCTTTTTGCATTTCGAAACTGCTTAGAACCTTTTGAAGATCCAACAGTGCGACATGTAAATTCTTGCAGTTTTTCTTAAGAATTTTGATCAGAAGTGTATCTGTTGATTATCAATTCAATTATAACATAATCTAACCACTTCTTTTTATCATTGTTGGTAAAAACTATTGTTTCCCTCTGTTTCCTAAAGAAACATGTGATCCAGCACAATGACGAGGCTCAGTGAGGTGTTTTTAATCATCTTCAGAGGATAAATCTGGGCACATATCTGCAGAGGGTACCGTTTGTAAGGTGAATTCATTGCTGCTGCACAGAACCTGTAAAGAGGATTTTTTTTTTTTTTTGACAATAACAAAAGAACGTAAATTCCTTTGAGTATGCGGTGTAAAAGTAGGGCAGAGTGGTCATCGGGGCATGTTTTTGTGCACACGTGATGGATTCAGTCATTACTGCAGTCCCTTAAAATTGATGCCATGCTCCACACCCACATGAGGCCTGTGATTAAATTTGCTGAATGCTTTTGTGAGCCAGTGAATTAGTTAATATTAAACATGTGTCAGCACTGATTAGATACTGTTTATCAGGACAGGTTTCACTGCCTCCTCCTCTTATCTAACCCCGCAGCCTGACAAAAGTTAAGTCCACTGACGCTGCGCTTTGAGAAGTACTGACCTCCAAGCGTACAGACGTTGATGCATGTGTTTACTGCATGGCTTTGTTTTTGTGTCTTTTGAATGTACAGCGCTTTGTTTTGAGGTTTGACACAGTATATATACTATCCATTTGTGCATTGAATGATGAATTTCTGAAGCACATGGAGGTAAACAACTGACAAAATTCCGTTTTATCTAAAAATGAACACACAACATGTTGAAATATTATTAACCCTGTAAGGACTACCATTATAACAGGCTGCCCAGAATTACACTGGGTTACAAAAAAATGTTTTTTGCAAGTTGTCTAGGTTTTTTCAACTGAATTGGGACCATTTTGCACCGCTAAATCCAAAAATGACATCGGTTTTTCTCAATCAGGTCAGGTTTTTTTGCTAATTTGATTTTGAAAAATTTGATCTTCTCACAAAATATAATAATTAATACCAAAATAAGATTGGTAAGCACACTTTATGAAACTTGTGACTTGATTCCTGTTAGGTACAATGGTGTATTCACCGCAGATATAGCAGAATACATCAGGCTTATTTTTGCAAGATCTTCTAGTCGAAGCCATTTCATTCACATGTAATATTAAAAAAACCATTAATCATAAATTGGCAAAAGTAAAGTCTTCAGAACTCGTTTACTGCAAGAAATATGAAAGAATTTTGTATCATATGATGTGAAAATGCCCATAATGTAAGCAAAAATGTTAAAAAGCCAATATGTAGCATAGTTCAGAAAGTTGACCTGATTGAGCAAAATTAATGGGATTTTTGGATTCAGCACACCAAAATTATCCCAAATCAGCTCAAAAAACTTAAACAATAAATTTGTTGTTGACCAGTGTTATTTTTGTTGTTTTTGCATCAGAAAATATCTTTTTGCCAATTCTTTTGCACCTTTTTTTCAGGAAGAACTTGACTTTCATTATGTGGCCATTAATTATCATTATTGTGTGTAATAAATGCTGAAAACAGTGTGTTATATAGAAAAATACAGGCTTGAATTTTTTATATTTATTATGAAAAAAAACTGTAAATGTGCATAACAAAACTCTATGAGATTACAGAAATAAACTTACGATTATTTTACATGAGCTCAAATATTTGTATGTCTAGAGCATTCTGTTTTCATGTTACAGCTTCTTCTTATTTTTTCTTTTATAATTACTGGTCATTTTTACACTGTGCGATAGCCTCTGTTCACGTTCCATCTAGTTGTAGACAGAGCACTTCATTTCACTGACAGAAACATCCATGATCTGCTTCTTTTACAGGTAGTGCTTCTCTTATTGCCTTGGCTAGCTCTTTTAGATATAGATTTTCACATATATAAATATACATACATTTGTATAATATTTCCAGTTAAAATAAAACTATCATTGAACTATACAAACCAGAAAAATACAGATACAAACAGTGGGGGAAAAAGGCAAAAAAAAAAACCACCAAAACTCGACAAAATCATGGCAAATCACATTGGTACAACACGCCAAAACAGCATTATCAGTATTATATACAGTTTACAAAAATTCACCGCAAATACACTGCTAAAACGCTGCTAAATGTAATAAAAATCTTCCATCTCTCTCTCTCACCGACTGCACTCTGCTGCTCTCTGCTCAGTCCACTTCCACCCCACTCCCCAAGCCAATCCAGGCTTCTACCCTAATCTGTCATAAATCAATAGAAAGAACCCAGTATTAGTTTTTAGATGAGTTTTGAATTTTGTCAATAGCGTAAATGGCTCATATAGGGATACAGTACTTTGCGTAATGGTGAATGTAAAAATGTGGCACCGGAGACACAATCTAAAAAGGGTTAAATAGAAGTGCACTTGTTTGAGATTAATTTTGAATAAACCTCAACATGCTTTTTTTTTTTTTATCATTTCCTCTCGTCTGTCCACAGTCTATCCAGATCTCTGTAACATCAGCCTGGCAGCAGCAGGGGATATGCAAAGGCACCAGGAGCGCATTGCATTCTGGGACAATGTGTACGGTTTCAACATGGCCTGCATGAAGAAGGCTGTGGTTCCTGAAGCTGTGGTGGAAGTGGTGAAAGCAGAAACGCTCATCTCTGAACCAACAGTCATACAGGTAAACACATCACCTGAAATATTTAGTCTGTTACAATGTAGCGTAACATAACATAACATTTATAGATCCCACCATGCGAAAATTTCACAGTTGACAGCAGCAAGTTTCAAAAAATAAAGTGAAATATTTAGTCTGTTTTAATATAGCACAGCATAACATAACATAACATAGCATAGTATAGCATAACATAACATATCATAACACAACATAACATAGCATAGCATAGTATAGCATAACATAGCATAGCATGGCATAGCATAACATAACATAGCATAGCATAGCATAACATAACGCAACATAGCATAGTATAGCATAACATAACATAGTATAGCATAACATAACATAGCATAGCATAACATAGCATAGCGTCACATAACATAACATAACATAACATAACATAACATAGCTCGATCCCACCATGCGGAAATTTCACAGTTGACAGCAGCAAGTTACAAAAAATAAAGTGAAATATTTAGTCTGTTTTAATATAGCACAGCATAACATAACATAATATAGTATAGCATAACATAACATAATATAGTATAGCATAACATAACATAATATAGTATAGCATAACATAACATAGCATAACATAACACAACATAACATAGCATAGTATAGCATAACATAGCATAGTATAGCATAACATAGCATAGCATGGCATAGCATAACATAACATAGCATAGCATAGCATAACATAACGCAACATAACATAGCATAGCATAGTATAGCATAACATAACATAATATAGCATAACATAACATAGCATAGCATAGCATAGCATAGCGTCACATAACATAACATAACATAACATAACATAACATAACTCGATCCCACCATGCGGAAATATCACAGTAGACAGCAGCAAGTTTTTAAAAAATTACCTGAAATATTTAATCTGTTTTAAGATGTGATAAGATAAGATAGCATAGCATAGCTTTTATAGATCACACCATGCAGAAATTTCACAGTTGACAGCAGCAAGTTACAAAAAATAAAGTGTAGGGAAGACAGGTTGAACATATACATTTGTGAAACATGAAATACAAAGAGAAAAAATAAATCTGCCATTTGCAATTGTATTTATATATATTTAGATTTATAAAATTTCCATCAAATCCTAACTCAGTGTTTTTCAACCTTGGGGTCATGACCCAACGTGGGATCGCCTGGAATTCAAATGGGGTCGCCTGAAATTTCTAGTAATTGATAAAAAATAAAATACAATTACTAATAAAAAATATTTTTTAATGATTCTCTCTATATATATCATTATAATTAAAACACCACACACTTTTCCTAATAAAAATCAAGTTCAAATAAAATTCAGGATATAATATCTGAGAGGGCATATCTTGAATGACCCGACCATGTGACCACGTGTGTTACTACACTTCAACCTACCCGGACACAGTCACAGTCAGAAAACCAGACCGAACAGAGAATGGAAAGATTTCTTCACCCACCTGGCCCCGATAAGACATATCCAAGAGAAAAATGTCTCTGTTTTCAATGTCTGGGGTCACCAGAAATTTGTGATGTTAAAATGAGGTCATGAGCAAAAAAAAGGTTGGGAACCACTGTCCTAACATCTTCTGATCTAAGTTTGTTAAATAAACATAAAGTAGACTATACACTGTAAAGGCTTTGCACCTTTCCAATGTAACTTTCTATATTAACTAATTTTAATTTGCTTTTTGGATCCTCACTATCTCTCTGATATCTCATGTATTGGTGGCGCATATTGATGAACCAATATGTCAGTCTAACCCTAATGTGCAATGTGTGTGTGCTGCGGAGATACACACCTGCAAAGTGCAGAAATAGAGTTTGTGGGAAAACGACAGAGAACGAGGGCTGTGGAGAGAGAGATAGGGCCCTGGAGGAGTGTGTGTGTGTGTGTGTGTGTTTGTGGTGATGCTGTAGCGCTGGGTGATTGATCTGTCTAATCCTTGTTTAAGTTCCTCTTAAGGAAACTTCATTACTCTCAGCCTCCTGTGGATAGAGCGGTTTTCACTGAGCTGATGGGAGAGCACACACATTACGCAGCGATAAAACAAACACACACACAAATCTGAGGACACACACACACTCCTCCACTGTTCCTGTGCTGAGATGTCCCTCCTTCTTGTCTCTCATAGCATCATGTATTCCTCCGCTGGTTGCTAAGCAGCGTGTCCTCCACCCATCTGTGGATGTGATGAATGAGGGCCCAACTTGATCTAATGGAATTTGAATCCTCTAATCGATAGTTTCTCTCCTCCAGTGAAAAATAGACAGCCCCTCTGCCCAAATTACACGGGCTCTCATCTATCGCCTCCCGTTGATACGATCCAATAACATTCCATTAAGGCTGGCTGCTATTCCGTAAAATTGAGAGCCCTCTCAAGGAATTATAAATTCCTGCAAAATAGATGGGTTTTCTTCTGATTGAGGACACACAGGGTTGTTTAACTTAAACCATTTCAGACTATTTTACAGCCCAAACAGGCAGCTTTATTTCTGAACTTGTCAGCATGTACTGTACAGGCAGGAATTAGTGACAGCAGATCATCATAACTTTTATTTAACCCTCCGGTATCCGGGTGCACTTTTTAGGCACACTTTGCACTTAGTGTTAAAAAACTTCATATTATTTTTCACAATTTAAATAAGGTTAGAATTCAAAAGTTGTTTATTTTTGCATGATCTTTAAAATTCTGGCCACCAACTAAAATTTGCACATTGTAAACAAAAGAAAATTACAAGACTAGCATCTGTCTCCCAACTGTGCCAAAAATGCACTATTTCTTCCATTATAAGCACTGTTTTTGATCCGTAAGCCATTAAGGCATCAATCATGCTTTTACTAATATCTGGGCTTCATTTGAGTGGTGAGGATCTAAATTAATTTATTAACGTTGTTAATGTTGCTGTTAATCATTGACATATGCCAGGCTGCAAAAATCAAATAATATGTAATCCAATTTTTATGTAGTATTTTGAGAAAAAATCATATTTTGTTTTTTGCATCAAAAAATGTAGTGACATCGTGATCAAAAAAGATCGTTTAAAGGGT